>NW_025047681.1:2650499-2845271 GCF_018831695.1 Puntigrus tetrazona
GTGAGCCGTTCTGAACCACGTGTGAAATCTGTCCAATGGAGAGGAGCGACGTCATGGACGAGATGACGTCGCGGACCAGGAAGTATAAAGTCACGCTCTGCGATGCCGGCACCAGCTTTCTGCTGTTCAGTAAGCGCTACGTGTTATTTTGTATTGTCTATTTGCTGTCTGTTTGTCCAGCTTAAATATTGTATTATGGCTGATATTCAGGGGCTAGAGGAAATTTAAAAGGGTGATCCGTCACGTTTCAAGCGGTGTGCTGATCCTGCCCTCGTTATATCACGAGTGGGGACACACACAGCTTGTGCGTGGCGTATGCCTGGGAGCGAGCACGCGTGGCGTCAGCCCTCGAGGGGACTGATTGCCCGCATTGTTCGCAGCTACCACTGCGAACACCCGCCCCGGAGGGTTCTCTTCAAGGAGGAGCCTTCACCGGCGTTCCCAGAGGTGCGGGACCGCTGCCGCCCGAGGCGGAGCGGCGAACGCGACGGCTGGGGATCGCAACTCGATCTGGCGGAGGAGATGGAGCGGGCTCGTCCTTTTCTCCGTCAGAATCCGCCAGATCGGGCGCTCGATCCCGTGTGTCGAAGCCGAACCTGGCTTCTTCGCCACGGGGAGACGCCCACTGCGTTCACTCTTCCTCCGAGGAGGTTGATGTTGATGTGGTGGATGATGCGCCATTGCGCACGCCCCAGTATGAGGAGCTCTTGGAGGTGGTTACTCGTGCGGTAGCTAGACTTAATATCGATTGGCCCGACGAGCAAAGTGCTCAGCCTCAGAAGTCTAAGTTAGAGGATAGATTTCTGAGAGCGAAGCAGCCACCTCCAAGACGGAGCCTTCCGTTTCTTCCCAGACCTCCACAGTGAGCTGTCGAGGTCCTGGGAAGGCCGTACTCGCTCGCGCTTTTTCCCCACCGCTGTTAGTTGTTATAGCAATGTGGCGGAGTCGCATGAGTGCGCTATAAGGCGATGCCCGGGTAGAACAGTCGCTTGCTACCTATCTGTCCCCGGTTTGGCATCGTCTTTGAAGGCTCGACCTTACCATCGAAGCCGCTGAGAACAACGTCGGCTTTGGTGGCTAAAGTTGCAGCGGCAGCAGGTCTGGCTGGGTCTTGCATGCACACAATGGCGGTGTTGCAGGCATACCGGCCGACCTGCTGAAAGAGGTCGATGAGGGAGAGGGGTCAGGGCCGATGACATCGCAGAACTGCGTCGGACTGCTGACCTCTGCCTCCGCGTCACAAGGGAGACCGTGACGCGTGCTTTGGGGCGGTCTATGTCATCCCTTGTGGCCGCGGAGAGCATCTCTGGCTGACCCTGTCCGATATAAAAGTGCGGGACAGGGTCTGCCTATTGACGCCCCTGCAGCCTTCTGGCCTATTCGGCGACTCTGTCAACGAGGTCGTCGATAGGCACCAGGAGGCCCGTAAACAGGCGGCGGCGTTCAAAAAGCGCCCTCCCACGTCGATCTCAGGGGCATCAGGACGAGAGATGCCCCACCGCGTGCCAGCTCCTCATACAGGCGAGCGCAGAAACAGAGCGTCGCCTCGTTCCCCCTAAAAAACAGCTCTGGGCGGGGACTTCCAGGTCTAAAGACCTGAGGGCCTTTCTGGACAGGAAGTCCGCGGCCAGAAGCCCTGAGATGAGTGCTCCAGGGCTTCTGAGGGTTGCCCCTCTGGGGAGGATCAGGTTATGCCTGGTTAGACGGCCCCGTTCCTCCTCAGTGCCCTCAGGAGTAACTCCGCTATCTCTGCCCCTCGTGCCAGAGCGGGAGGCTTCCAACACGTTTCCCCAGCCGGATCCACCGAGGTGCATCACGGCCAGGAGCGCTACCCTGCGCGGGGTCCCGTTTGCACCTAGCCCGGTGTCTGCCTGCCGGTCAGCGCTTCAGGCCACCGAGTCACCCGTATCTCATATACCAGAGGTCAGCTTCGAGAGGCTGATTCCCTTAGTAGATTATTTAGCAGCATGGAAACTTCTGCCAAATGTATCTCAAGGGGTCATACAAATGATAGAGGAAGGCTATCGAATTCAGTTCGGTTTTACAGCTACCTCATTGTTCGAAGAAGGACGGGTGGCGTCCTATCTTAGATCTAAGGGTCTTGAACCGCTCAGTCACAGACTGAAGTTCAAAATGCTTACCATCAAGCATATGGTGACTCAAATCAGATCCGAGGACTGGTTTGTCAACATAGATCTGGAGGACGCATACTTTCATATATGGAAGTTTCTGAGGTTCGCTTTCGGGGCGTAGCAAACCAATATCGAGTACTTCCGTTCGGCCTAGCACTCTCACCCCGCACATGTATGGAGTATATGGATGCAGCTCTGGCTCCATTGAGATTCCAGGGCATCCGCATACTTAATTATATCAACGATTGCTCGATATTAGCTCAATCTGAGCAGATGGCAGTTCAGCATCGGGATGTTGTTCTGTCTCACATGGGGGAGTTGGGTTTGAGACTGAACGCCAACAAGAGTGTATTGCGTCCCGCTCAGAGGACCATATACCTAGGCGTGGTGTGGGACTCGACCACGATGTGGGCACGTTTGTGTCCTGCTCGTGTGCAGTCGATCCTCATGTCAGTCGAGAGAGTCAGGGAAGGCCAGTCATTCACTGTCAAGCAGTATCAGAGACTGCTGGGCCTAATGGCAGCTGTGTCCAACGTGATACCCGTTGGCCTGCTGCTCATGAGACCCCTACAGTGGTGGCTCAGGACCAAGGGGTTCTCCCGAGGGGAAACCCACTCCGCATAAAATCAAAGTGTCACGCCATGCAGTTCCGGCTTAGACTTGTGGAGGAAGCCTTGGTTCCTGAATCAGGGCCCAAGGTTAGAGCTCTATGTCGCGGACTTCCCTTGCGACAGATGCATCCCTAACCGGTTGGGGCGCAGTGTTCATGGGCGCCCGGCCCACGGTCTGTGGAGCGATCACCACCAGAGGTGGCATATCAATCTGCGACAGATGTTAGCTGTATTTCGTGCTCTGAGGCACTTTCTCCCAGACCTGAGAGGTCACCATGTGTTGGTGCACACCAACAACACAGCAGTGGTCTCTTACATCAACCACCTGGGAGGACTGTGTTCGCGCCCCTTGAACAAGCTGGCGCACCAGATCAGTGTGTGGTTAAAAGCTCTCACCCCGCACAATTACGAAGTGTATGAATGCAGCTCTGGCTCCACTGCGACTCCAGCGCATCCGTATACTCAACTATATCGACGATTGGTTGATATTAGCTCAATCAGAGCAGATGGCAGTTCAACATCGAGATGTTGTTCTGTCCCACATGGGGGAGTGGGGTTTGAGACTGAGGGCCATATACCCAGGCGTGGTATGGGATTCGACCACGATGCGGGCACAATTATCTCCTGCTCGTGTGCAGTCGATCCTCACGTCAGTCGAGAGAGTCAGGGAGGCAATCACTGTCAAGCAGTATCAAAAACTGCTGGGGCTGATGGCAGCTGCGTCCAACGTGATACCTTTTGGCCTGCTGTACATGAGACTCCTACAGTGGCGACTCAGGACCAAGGGGCTTTTCCCGAGGGGAAACCCACTCCGCAAAATCAAGCATCATGTCATGCCTACATGGAGTAACCTTGGTTTCCGAATCAGGGCCCAGGTTAGGAGCTCTTTGTCGCCGCATCTTGCTTGCGACAGATGCATTCCTAACCGTTTGGGGCGCAGTGCTGAACGAGCGCCCGGCCCACAGTCTGTGGCTATCACCACCAGGGGTGGTATATCATGCAGCTAGGGATGTTAGCTGTATTTCGTGCTTTGAAGCACCTCCTCCCAGACCGGAGAGGTCACCATGTGTTGGTGCACACCGACAACACAGCGGTGGTCTCTTATATCAACCACCAGGGAGGTCTGTGTTCGCGCCCCTTGAACAAGCTGGCGCACCTGATCCTTGTGTGGTCCCAGGACAAAATCTGCTCGCCGAGAGCGACCTACATCCCTGGGCATCTCAACACGGGAGCGACACCCTGTCGAGACAGGGGTTGAGGCCGGGAATGGATGCTTCACCCCGATGTGGTGAAGCAGATCTGGTCGGCATTGTACCAGGCAGAGTTGGACCTCTTTGCTTCTCGAGGGAATGCACAATGTCCCCTCTGGTTCTCTCTAGTTCATCCAGCTCCCCTGGAACTGGATGCCATGTCACAGGCGTGGCTAAGACGTCGCCTGTACGCATTTCCTCCGATTGCCCTGCTCCCAGGAGTTCTGGTGAGAGTGCGCCAGGACGGAATCAGACTACTGCTCGTAGCCCCGTTCTGGCCGGGCCGACTATGGTTCACGGACCTCATCGGCCTAGTAGACGGTCATCCGTGGGAGATCCCCCTGAGGCCAGATCTACTCTCTCAGGCGGAGGGAACATTAGTTCACCCTCGCCCGGAGTTACTAAAGTTGTGGGTGTGTCCTGGGCAGGTGCACTCATAGCCTCTGGTCTTTCAGCTGAGGTTGTCGAGACCATCCTCCAATCCAGAGCTCCCTCTACGAGGAGCGTGTATGCCAGGAGGTGAGGAATGTTCACTTCCTGGTGTGGAGACTGCCACTTGAACCCAGTTAACTGGCCAGTAGGTTCAGTGCTGGAGTTCCTCCAGGCGACATTCTCCACCGGGTTAACCACTCCACCCTAAGGTCTACGTGCCAGTCATATCTGCATATCATGACCCTATTGGTGGCCACTCAGTGGGCAGACACCCATTAGTTACACGATTCCTCCACGGTGTGCTGAGGCTGAGACCTCCAGTGCGGACCAGAGTTCCCCCCTGGGATTTGGTTGTGGTGTTAGAAGCTCTGTGTAAGGCACCCTTCGAGCCCCTCGAAGAGGTTCCCTTACCTGTCTTATAGGATAAGACAGCATTTCTCCTCGCCATCACCTCTCTTTGGAGGGTGGGAGATCTGCAGGCCCTCTCCGTGGCCCCTACTTACTTGGACTTTGCCCCAGGCATGGCCAAGGTTTTTGCATACCCAAGAGTGGGTTATACACCTAAAGTGCCCTCTGTTACACCGCAACCGATCGTACTGCAGGCCTCCTGTCCTCACCCCTTCCAGGCAGCTAAAGTCCAACTGCAAATTCGTCCAGTGCGAGTACTGGACATGTAGTGCAGAACTGTGTCTCTGCGGAGGTCGGGCCAGTTACTTATCCGTTTGGCCCGACAGATAGGGGTTGTGCTGCTATTAAGCAAACTTCAGCAGGTGGATAGTCAAGGCTATCCACCTGGCCTATGAGACCTCGGCACTCACGTGCCCTCCTGGGCTCAAGGCCCATTCAACAAGGGAAATGGCGGCCTCCATGGCCTACCTTAGCAGTGTGCCCTCGGGGACATTTGCAACGCTGCGGGGTGGTCCACGCCCTCCACTTGCCCTTTCTATAATTTCGACATGAGGCCCGCTCCTGGCTCCTCTGTCTTATTCTGATGGGTGGTCTGAGGACCCCTTTTCAGGCAGGGCCTTGGAATTATGGCGGCGTGGGCATCTCGTTCCCAAAGCGTTTGTGACGCAGCTCGAGTTCCTGAAGAGGAACGTCTCAGGTTACGAATGTAAACCATGGTTCCTCTAGGGAACGAGACGCTGCGCCCGATGCCATACTTCCCGCACCCTGCCGGGCGCACTTCACTACAGAGGCTGGTGCCGGCATCGCAGAGCGTGACTTTATACTTCCTGGTCCGCGACGTCATCTCGTCCATGACGTCGCTCCTCTCCATTGGACAGATTTCACACGTGGTTCAGAACGGCTCACGCCGGCATTCCTCCCAAAGCATTTGTGACGCAGCGTCTCGTTCCCTAGAGGAACCATGGTTACATTCGTAACCTGAGACGTTTTGGTGCATTATCAAGAGATTAAAAACTGTAGTTGGTTAATCTGGCTAAGAAGAGTAAATGCAGTAGGCTGTTACACATAGCTTATGCCTCGCAACCTTTGAGAGGACCTGAGCGAGTGTACTCAGCATCAGAGAAGGAGTGCTTGGCGGTGGTGTGGGCTGTCAAGAGATGGGGACATTATCTGGGAGGCAGGTACTTTGTAGTGGTAACAGACCATGCTGCATTGACATGGGTGTTTAATCATCCAAAAAACCATCATCAAGACTTGAGAAGTGGACAATCAGACTACAAGGATTCAATTTTGTGGTTCACTACAGAAAAGGAGTGAGTAACGTAGTGCCAAATGCTCTTGTAAACATCAGCCAGAGTCCAACATCATTATGATAACAGTAAATGTCAGTGCGCAGATGATGCAATGAGGGTACATTTTATTGTAAAAATTGGCGTTTTATACCAAAGTGTTAATGACGGTCAGAAAGGACAAAAGTGGTGGTTCCTGATGTTTTTAAGAACTCATTTTTGTGTTATGCACACGACAGTTCATTAACCAGACATTTAGGAAGTTTTAAAACACTCATGAGATTGCTTGACTTTGCATATTGGACGACTATATGGAAAGATGTGTGGAAGTACTGCAAAGAATGCACAATTTGTCAGCAACACTCTTTTCGGTGGTGTGCTTTCAGATACGTCAGGAAGTTTTTTTGGGGGGGGATCTCCAAACATCAGGAAACAAGAAACAGATAAGACTATTTTGACTTGTAGGTTTTCATCTGTGCATTTGTCCTTTTACATTTTTTTTGAGAAGATATATAAAAGCATCAGGTCTGAATGGGGTAATTAAAAATGTGAAGGGAAATATTACATATTCTCAGCTCTTCGATACATCTTATTCCTTTTTGTAAAAGTAACAACAATGAGAAGTGTTACAGATGTGTTCCACCTCCCTTTGGGCAGGATATGGCCTCCATAGCATCCTTCTCTAGAAGGCTCATCCCTTTGTTCTGGCAACTGTAACAACAAATAGGAAGATTTGAAGGAATCTACATTGAAGGTTAAAATCCCTTCTCTTAATCCCTTCGCTTACTACTGCACCACTGGAGCAGGTGAAACCCTGCTGCGGAGGAAACAAACAAGAGGCTTTGAGTAGGACTCTTTAGATATCTTTTACTCATAATGAACAAAAAATTATAATTCCAAGAACCAGAGTACAATCTTAGAGTCATCGCACAGGAACAGCCACAAAGGAACTCAAAAAAACACTTCTTGATTGTAAGGTCTGAATGTAATCCTAAAAGAAAAACTTCCCTTAAACATCAGGCAGGGAAAAGTGGCGCACACACACAAAAAAGAACAAAAAAACAAAAGCTCTGACCACAACTGACTGATGACAACATACTCCAACAGAAATCAGGACTGAACAAGAACAATAGGCAGTCAGACATTTAAATAAGGTTGGTCATTAAGAGTGATTGAGAACAGGTGTGCTACGAGTCTCTAACAATAAGGTGATCTAGGGCAAAAAGGGGTGAACCCAGGGAATTTCAGGCAGAACATAACACAAAAGTGTTGTATTGTATACTATTGTATACATTTTTAATTAAAACAATAGAATAAGAGGAAAAAGTTACCAATTAAATAAAATCTGTATTAACATAACTCATTTGCACTACAGAGAGTACAGAAGAGCCCAAAAATGGCTTGTAGGTATTGTAGGCTTGTATCTAATGAATGAGAGTGAGTCTTAATGAATGGCCAATAGGATTGCTATAAGTAATCAATAAATTTGTAAAAAAAAAAAAAAAAAAAAAAAAAAACAGGTGGGTTTGAATGGAGATGTAAGAACATGTCAGATGCAAGTTTGTTTTAAAGTATTTTAATTGAAAAATTAGGCAACACTGTTCTAGTCAGAACTGTAAGTCACATGATATTAACCTTTTGTTTTTTGAATGTGAATTGAAGGTGAATTATAAATGAACGCGTTTCCGCCTGTCACAAAATTGTTATGCACATGCTTTTTTAAGTGGGTGTATGCAAATCCTTTACCTTTCCTAGTGGGTATACAGCACATACCTGCACATCAACTAGACAACACTACTAGATGACTGTCATTTTCATTTAGGAAAGTTCCTGGTGTAGTGTTTGCTATATGGAATGCAAAAACTTTAAAGCTCAGTATCTCAACACCACTCAGAATGCAGATACAACCTTTTAATTACCAGGCAACAAATTGTTAATGTACAAAATTGGACGTATTACATAGTATATGTATAAATTGTAACATTAAAGTGATTGATTGTAGAGGAGCATTAAACTTATAAATACACAATTTGTGAAAAATATAAATATAAATCAGCTAATTTAGATTAATATATATTTAACCAAACAATATGAATCCTCCCAAAGGTTGTTACTGTTATGATGATCATTCGTTATGAATGTCTACTTTATAGTTTTAGAAGAGCTGCCCATTTTTGTGGGAGGATAAACAAAAGTGAAAGCAGATTTTCTGAATATAAATAAGAGAGGACTGTACTGATTAAGAAAGTAAAATCTCTTAAACACGGCGAGTCTCTTATAACACAATGGCACATTTTCTTTACATTGCTATAGATTTTGGAACATCATTCAGCGGATATGCCTTCAGCTTTAAGACTGATAAACATCTAGAACAAATTAGGATTCCTTCCTGGGGTATGAAGCAAGGTCTAAAAACCTTCAAAACCCCCACCTGCATTTTGTTTGATGAAGAACAGAACTTCAAGAACTTTGGTTATGATGCCATGCAAACATACACCATGTTGATGAAAAATGAAGAAGCAAAGAAACACTATCTATTTGAACACTTCAAAATGGAGCTGTATGATAAAGTAAGTACTTCTTTGGTATGATACTCTAAAAGTAAGTATTTGTAATTATTATTGTTATTGTTGTCCATTTTAGGTTTACATTACATACCATATTATTTATCTGTGAATGAAAGATTAATTTGATGCACTTTCATTGAGTAACATTAATGTAATAAACACTTTTGTTGTAAAGGAAATCCACAGAGGTTTGATGATCACAGCATCAAATGGAAAAACAATGAAGGCTATAAAGGTTTTCTCTGAGAGTCTGCGATACCTGAAGGATCATGCACTGGACAAAATTGAACAAAGCACTGAAGGACGAAAGTTCATTGCATCTGATGTGACGTGGGTGTTAACAGTTCCTGCTATCTGGCATGCGGCAGCTAAACAATTCATGAGAGAAGCAGCTGTTGAGGTGAGTTAAAATGTGAACATTAGATACTTATTAAAACTCATCATGTACACATAAAAGTACATTTACTTGTTCTTCTGTAAGACAGAATAAATGAAATGAAAATATTAATCATGCAGGCAGGTCTTGTGACAGATTCTACACCTGAAAGACTCATCTTTGCTCTGGAACCAGAGGCTGCGTCTGTGTTCTGTAAGCAGCTACCAAGTGATGGTTTCATAGCAGAAGGAGAGGATTGTGAAGAAAAATTGGAGCAGAAACCAGGAAGCCAGTACATGGTTGTAGATTGTGGAGGTACACCGCTAAAATTCCTGTAAAATCCTTTCCTTTAAAAGTCTTATTTCAGTTGCTTTCATCTAAGGCTATAGATGTAGTCAGCGGGGGTTCTTGTGTTTCTCTTTTCTTCAGTGTTCATTAGTAATGCTCACACATCACTTAATTAAACACGTAATTATCTCATTAACTAACTAACTTAACACTAGTGATTTTGTAATTCAACAGATGCAAAAAATTCTTGGTAACTCTTTAGATTACAGTTTACAGTTTAGATCAGCATTGTACTGAAATAACTGCACTCTCTAAAAATGTATTGCATTACTTTAACTGGTAATTGAATTACTATTTTATTGTATTACTAATTTAATGGATTACTAATTAATCAATTGCTTAGTAATTGAAATGTAAAATGTGTATTGATTCTATATACTGTATATTTTATGATGTGTGTGCGTGTATATATGTACCGTAAATTCTGGACTATAAAGCGCACCTGCATATAAACCGCATCCGCTCTATTTAAAAAAGTTTTGCTCTTCCCGCTGCCTCCTCCAGCGTCTCACCATAGACTCATTGACGCTAAGCTTCCGAGCAGCAGCGCGTCTTCCTTCTTGTATAGCGAGATCGATGGCCTTCAACCTAAAACTTGCATCATACGAACTTCTTCGTGTTGGTTCCATGATGAAGGGGTGAGGATTTGAAAAGATAGAGTTTGACAGGATTGGTCATTTGTCGTCCTTCTATCCGCTTCTACCGAATTATATCTGCTAAAGAGGAACTAGCGTATTCTTCTTGAACTAGCGTATTCTTCTTTGCATTTATTTTGTCTTAGTTTTGATTCTAATTCCAGCTAGAGCGCCCCTAGCGGTGGAAAAAATCTGCAGAATAGCCGCACCTTTGTATGAGCCGCATGGTTCAAAACCTATGAAAAAAGTAGCGGCTTATAGTCCAGAATTTACAGTATATATATTTGTGTGTGTAATATTATTTATTACTATTATTATTATTGTTATCATTAGTATGATATTATTAGTATTATTAGTACGTCATATGCTATGGTGTATGTGTTCTGAGGTGCACTCTTGTCATAAATTACTCAAGGCGCACACATTTAAAAGTGTATAGGTGGCGCTGTCACCCACTTCTGAAACCCATATCAGACGTAAATTTTCACCTGTTCTGATGCGTTTGTGATTTTCAAGTGTTTTTTATTATATTATATATATACAGTATATATAGAGTAATGTTTGTATTCTTTTTCTTGTATCTGGCAGGTGGCACTATTGACATAACGGTCCATGAGGTGCTGCACGATGGCAAACTGAAGGAGCTGCATGCTGCAACAGGAAATGACATGGGTGGACAGTCAGTAGACAAGAATGTCATATATTGTTTTAAAGACATTTTCACAGAAGAAATTTTTGAGAAATTTGAGAAGGAATACCCAAGTGAAGCACTTAAACTGAAGTATGACATTGCACTTATAAAATCTTGTGATGATGTTGTGAGGATTCCATGTCCTAGCAGCTTACAAACACTCGCTAAAGATAAACAGAGCATGGAAAGTTATTTTGAGGATGTTCAGGGAGTAATGTGGGATGATGGTGGAATATTCATTGAACAAGAAAAGCTAAAAAGCTTCTTTGATACCAGCTTGAGTGCTATAGAAAGCACAATTAAACAGATCCTTAAAAACACAGAGCTGAGGATTGAGTACATGTTGTTGGTGGGAGGCTATGCTCAGTGTTCTTTTCTGAGGAAATTCATGAAGAAACGATTTGGCAGAGTACGCAAAGTACTTTGCCCTGTTGAACCTCAACCAGTAATTTTAAAGGGAGCGATCCTGTACGGAAAAACACCTTCCGTGGTTAAAACTCGTATTAGTGCTCTCACATATGGGTTCTGTATATGTGAAATATTTGATGAAACCAAACACAAGGACAAAAGCAAATATAGAAACACAGAAGGAAAATTGTTCTGTGATGTCTGCTTTGACCAGCTTGTCAGCAGAGGAGAGTCAGTTGGATGTGAAGAAGTCCGTACTTTCATAAGAAGCCCAGCAGATCCACTACAAACAGAGGTAAAAATAACATTTTACAGCTCTGGAAGACAAAAAGTAAAGTTTGTCGATGAATGGGGAGTAGAAGAGATTGGTTCTTTATCAGTTAACATGCCTATCGCTTGCATAGGCACAAAGCGACAGGTCAGGTTGGAGATCAAATTTGGCTCCACTGAAATGCAGGCAACTGCTACTGATTTAGGATCAGGTGAAACAAGAACAACCAAACTGGACTTCATGAGTGAACAAATCCATGGCCACAATAAAATATGTGACTGAATACAGTACAAAAAACAACTTCATAGCCTGAGTATCACATTTGATCAAATCAAAATATCTAATTAGCCTTATGTCCCCAATATACTTCAAATGAAATCAAAGAATGAACTGAAATGATGTCCTTTCGAACAAATTCTGGCCAAAACAATTCTTGTTTTGAGTTCATTTTGGCAGGTCGAAACGGCTCACCAAAGCAAACTCTTTGGGGAACGATAGGTTTACTTTTACTTCACAGTTTTAACGACAGCCGTAGTGCTACATCATTTTCTCCATCATGTTGTCGTCGTTCTTATTTTTAAAGCAAATTTTTAAAAAAATCACATTTACTTTAATCTACACCCCGCCTTCAGCAGTGCAGGGTTTTTAAAATGTTCATAAACAGCACAGCGTTGCTCAGCCTTTTTCAAACTTTTTTTTACCCTCAAATGAATAATGAAAAGTTTGTTTGAAGTATATTGGGTCCTTTAGTGTTTTTAAATTATTTTAATCTTATTATATTTTCTTAATTATTATCATTATCTCTACAAATGTGGTCCATGAACATACCGGAATATTATCTATTTGAACATGGCCAATTTAATAATATATGTCTTGTAGACAAAAGCATAAATATTACAATTGTTATTAGACATTTTTATTTTAAGTTTTATTTATTAATATGACTTTCTTAGTTGTTGTCATCTGCTTCTCTGATTCTAAATTCTAAAAACTGATATGAATGAATTCGCTTCTCGCATGTCAGTTGTTCACAACCCAATCCAACAGGCCTATTTGAATGTCTGACGGCAGATTTCATTGAAGGAAAACATTTTGTTGACGTGGTCAAAATGCAGTAGTGGCAAAGGAGAAAATCAGTTCAGATAATGCAACACATTTTGCCAATGAGTCAATAAGAACTAAGATGTGTTGTGAGAAAACAGGACTCACATTAAAGCACTCCCAATGGTTCTTAAGTACATGAAAATGAGGAAAAGATCCTGAGTGAATTTAAGTCTATTCGAAATTCTTTCACCTCAGTGACACATAAAATGGTTAAAATGAGTTCATGAAAACAAAAGTAAAGTAAAATAGTGGTTAAATTGTTCGATAATGTACGGTGGATGCAATAAGATAGCTACTTTGTAATATAGCTGCCGGACATCCAGTATGGAACATGACATCTTTTTAAACAGGGCTCCTGGGTGAGCATGTGTTCTTTCTGATGCCACAGTCACCACATAGGTGTCGGGTTTCAGAGTGAATCAGACACTTTAATATTTGATCAGAATATTAAAACATGAGGAGGATATCGCAACCAACTGAAATTCCTGATGAGACCCTTTAACCTCTGGTCTTCACAGAACTGCCCTACCCTCTATCTATCTGTCTATCAATTTATTACGTGCAACCCACAGATTTAACTATCATGTGCTAATCACTCATTATGTATGCATTTTAAATTACTATTGAATGGTTTATAGGTTGCTATTCTTGTTTAGCAAGGGTGTGTTCCAATCTCCTTGCTTGAAAGGTTTCTTCCGATCAATTCTTAGTGAAATGTATCATATTCTTGTTATAGAAATCGTGTCCAAAGTTATGCTCTGCAAGAGTGGGAAAATTTGGACCATGTGTTCTTGTATACCACAAGTAACCTCCACACTCTGAGCTTATGCATTTATGAATTTTAACCTCATTGAGAAACTCAGTGTGAGGGTTAAGTGATTGATATTTGTTTGGGTTTATGAAATTGCATATGTTAATGTGTTAGATTAGGTTATATGTCTTAGGCTTATCCAATAAAACCTTATTTTTATTGAAATCAGAAGTATCTTGTGTTTTGTACTTACAAACTTCACGAGAGTAATTGTGTGACTGATTCAATCATATCAAAATGTTTGGGTTATTTTCTAAATTTTGTTCAGGTGGCGCTATAATGATGAACCCCACCCCCTTGCACAGCTTGATAGAAGTCTTCAAATGTGGTGATTTACAAGTTTGTATAAAATTCTCGCTCTGCGCTACGATCCATCAAAGTCGGTCGCAATGCAAAGTCAATGTTATTTTTCAGCCGATTTTTCGCCCATTGTACAATCATCGTACACCAGAACGCTTATAAAAGTCATAGCACACCTTTCCTCAATATCCCGCACAATTTGACGCCTGTTTCTTGGGTCTGTGTTGAAAACTGCGGGACAAGTTACACAACGAAATTTGTACGGAATCTATTATAATAAGTAAGAATAAGTATGAGGAATAGTAATAGTGTGCTTCGCCTTTCAAGGCAAGCACCACTAATAAGCTTAAGTAGCAGATCAGTAGGTTGGCTTTCTCAATGCATGTTTCTTATTTTAATTATTGGAACTGAGCAATAAAGAGTGACACTGCATGAAAAGACACATTTCTGGGATAAATTGGACAATATAATTTAAATGAAACTTAAAGTGTAGGAATCTTTTTGAAATTGACTCAGCTTCACTTTTCCACTTACCTGACTTGCTGCTGTAACGGAAGCAGACACACACAGGAGGTAGGTAAAACAATAATAAGGTTTATATGCACAGATGAGCATGGAAGGTTTATGGCATAGGAATCTGATGAGTATTTTGTCCTTAGAAAGTTATTGACTGGAATCACAGCGATTCTGAGAACAGTTCTTATCTTTTCCAGGAATTAGGAGTACAGGGAAGATGAAGGAGATAATATGTAAACATACCCTGGATATAAACCGGGGTCTGCGGTCAGATACAATGTCTTCAGGGAGCCTGAACAACCAGAGTACTTGATTAAACAGCAGATTCGCTGTTTCCAGGGCGGTGGGCAAACCTTTGAAGGTAACACTTGTATCCTAGTAATTGTGGATTGATTCTCCAAGTTCTGGCATTTATTACCCTTCAGTGGATAGTAGATCTGTAATGAAATCCACTCTTAGGTTTGACCAAGGGCGATTTGGGATTGGCAGGGGACTTTCAACCTGGGGGGCAGCCCAACGGATTATCAGGAGCTAACACAGAGTTCATCAGGAACGATGTTCTCAGAATTCTCCTGGCATCTCTAAGGCATTGCAGATTCTTATGATCCATCCATACTATGAAGGGATGTGCAGTGCCTTTTAGCCAATGCCTCCACACACTTTGTTGTTGATGTCATAGTTTATTTCCACTGGGCTGAGCTTCCTGGAGAAGTAGGCACATGGATGGAGTCAAGCTGGTTTACCCTGCTGCTGGAACAATATGGCTCCTACCAAAGTAATGGATGCATCAGCCTCTACAATGAAAGCGACTGATTAGGGTTTATGAGGAGCGGTGCATTTGTAAATGATTGTTTCAATGTGGTGAAAGATTGGGATGCTGCTGGAGTCCAGGACAGAGACATCAAAGGGCAGAAGATGATGCTAAATGTATTGATAAAGCAACAATAGAAATGAGCAAATTCTATTTATCTTTGGAATTGTTCACAGAGGTGAGTTCTGGCCAGAACTTTACCCCCATCCATCCACACGCCTCTGGAGTTGATGACGTACCCCAGAAACTGTACTGAGGGGAGACAAAAGGTGCATTTCTCAGCTTTCAGGAACAATTGGTATTCGCGTAGCCTCTGGAGTACCCCTGTAACGTGTCCTTGGTGTTCCATCAGACTCTTGGAGTAGATCAGTCTTGTGATCTGTAGTTTATGCATATTTTTTGTGGCCAAGAATGACGGAGGATTATAGAATCCTCCGACCTTCTTGACCACAAAAAAAAAAAAAAAAAACTGTAAGCAGCAGGGAAGTAGAAGGGCAGATGTAATCCTCCTCGAGCACCTCCTTCACATACTCCTCCCTGGGGGTAAGTTCAGGGAGCGAGAGTGGGCTCACCCGGTATGAGATTGAGGCATAGTCCCTTGACCAGTGTGGTGGTGATTTGGTCGCTGTCTTGGGGCAGAATACATCTCTAATATTCTGGTATATCCACTGACTGCTTCGCCAGGAGAACTTTCAATGGATGTGGAACTGATCTGTAAACTTCGAGGAGCAGTTAACAGCAAACAAGTAAAACATTCTTGATAGGCAAGTCCTAAAGTGGACGAACTTTAGGACTTCCCTAAAGCTGTTTAGGGCAGCTGTTGTTTTGTTTGCAAAAAAACATGTTAATTAATAAACACGTCTTAATAGTCCAAAAGCATGCAATTAGAAAGAAACACTGAAACAATACAATAGCACAAAGTGTTCCTTTCGAGTAATCCAGTGATTTCAGATGGACTTGTTTCCCAATGTGTATATCCTACTATCCACCCTTCCTAATAGTATTAAATACAACTAATACCACATAGAATTTAAGATAGCTATTATGCACATCGGGACACAGACATTTGTTTTGCTTCTTATAGAAAAAATCTTTGATTTGAATGATTCAAACGATAATTTATTAAAACAGGGCCTTGCTTCCACCTACTGGGAGTTTTGTTGCCATTTATTTATTCATGACAGACCTAAATTATCAAAAATAGATTTAGAAAAAAATCTATATTGCCTATGATAAGAAATAAGAAAACCTTACAAATAATTTCAATAATTTCTGTTAATTCACAAATTTAGTTTTTATTTAATAAAAAAGCTTTTAAGAATCAGACAAATTTTGCATTTGTTGTGTAAAATGACAGATATTTATTTTGCAGGTGCAAATCTACTCAACCACTCAAATTGCTACTGATATATCTTCATACTTTCACTCTGGTGTGGTGTCATGTTCTAAAGAAAACAAGCTTCATTCCTCTCACAGCCTCTCTGGTATTTTGTGGCTTTATAAAGAAACTAAGTTTCTTTCCTCTAGAAGCCGACGTCGAATCCATTTGCGGAAGTTTTATTGACAAGGGTTGAAACAGAAAGCATAAACGGTAAGCCAGGCAATGGGTCAGTAACAGTGAAACAGTCCGATCTTGCAACCAACACAGGGATAATCCGATTAACAATAGTGAGTCGTAACCATAACGGCAGTTTAATCAAGGTAATGAGTCCAAAGGGCAGATCCGTGAAGTCAAACAGGCAGGCAAGGTTCAAAAATGTAGCAATCAGATAATCAAGAATGCTTCACAACGAAATTGTAAGTATAAATGTTAAACTACAATTACAAAAATGGATTTTGCAAGTGCTTAAAAGAAACCTGCTCAAGCTCTTAAATTGCTGTTGAGCCATATCCATACCAAATCTCTGGTATGTTTCTGAAGAAAAGTTTTATTCCTCTCACAGTATCTTTGGTATGTCGTGACTTTAAAGAAACTAAACTTCATTCCTCTCACAGCATCTCTGGTATGCCATCCGTTTCTAAAGAATATTTTTTGTCGTTTTACATTTTTTGTTTTTCTTTCCACAGTAATCATGGTATGATATCAGTATTTAAAAAATTCCTTCCAAAAAAAAAAAAAAAGCTTTGTTCTGTTTCCTTATAGTTGTTTCACCCGAACAACATAAAATGTATCCAAGGGTGTTTTATTTGAACCACTCACACATCCGTCAATGACAATCATGATCATGTACTTGATTGCTAGAATTAGAATCTGCTGGTGGTTTTGCCTCAGAACCTGCAATGACAGTATTACAACCTTAGCAAACTAAAACAACAACAACAACAACAACGTTACACTGTGCCCAGACGAGTGCATATGTAAAGTAGAAATCAGTTTCTTGTACAGGTTAAAATTCCAAGCACCCTAGCAATTACACCCAGGAAAAAGTCTCAAACACCCCAAAAAAAGCACACAGCAGACTGTGATTGGGTGGTGGCAGAACCTGGCAGATCCATAAGGATTCGTTTTTAAATTGTTAGTAAAACTTTTTCTAAACTTTTTCTTTTGGCAAGGTAGCCAGAGAAGCATATCCTTGGTGGATAGCAGGACGCGATCAACTAGCTGGTAGACTGGGGTGTTAGATCGGTGGGCATCAGCATAGGCTTTATGTCTCCGGACTGCCTGCTGGAGATGTACGTGGGCTGAGTCCCATACCCTCTCGCTCTCCCGGAACCAGTAAGCTACTGCTGGGACTTCTGGCTGATCACCGGTCCAGGGAAGAGAGAGGGGTTGGCAACCTAAAACACATTGAAATGGGGTTAGACCTGTAGTGCTTTGACGGAGGGGGTTCTGTGCATATTCTGCCGATAGTAGATACTGGATCCAGCTGTCCTGGCGTTGGTGGTAGTAGGCCTTGAGATATCGGCTGATTTCCTGGATCTTGCATTCAGTCTGGCTGTTGGTTTGAGGTAAATAAACTGACTGACAGACATGTAGCAGGCGGAAAAAATCTTCTCCATACCCTGGATGTGAACTGGAAGTGACGATCGGACACAATGTCTTCAGGGAGTCCGAAATATCTGAATACTTATTGGAACAGCGCTGCTGCTGTCTCCATCGCGGTGGGCAGACCCCAGAAGGGGAATCAATTGGCAGGATTTCAATAAAAGGTCCACTACGACCAGGATGGCAGTGTAACCATTGGAGACACAGAGGTCTTTTCAATTTTCCCACGCGATATAGGACCAGGGTTGGCGTGGAACAGGCAGGGGCAGGAGTTTACCTTCTGGTAGCATGGTGTTGAGATGATGGCACAGACTAAACAACCACTGATGTAACGTCAGACATCTCAGGCCATCTTGGGCCACGGTTTTGGAGGAGCGAGAGGGTTCGGTGGCTGCCTTGATGCCCAGATCCCAGAGAGGTATGAACTAAGTCTAAATCTTCCCTTCTGGACCCAGCTGAGCAGGTTCAGTCCAAGTAGCCTCCTGGATCTGACTGTCTATGGGGGATCTGGCTGATGTAATTGGGATAGAGCGTCCGCTTTTAGATTCCTGTGACTGGGTTGACTTGAGTGACATGGACCCGGTGTTCAGACAGACTAGGGGAATAAATAAGAATATTGTCAATGTATATGATTACAAATTGGTTTAGCATGTCCCGGAAAATCTCATTCATAAAGATCTGGAACACTGAAGGTGAATTAGAGAGCCTGTACAGCATAACCCGGTATTCATAGTGGCCAGTAGGTGTTATGAAGGCTGTGTTCCATTCGCCCCCCTTATGGATCGGAATGAGATTGCAAGCACTTCTTAAATCTAACTAACTGAACACACGGGCCTCTTGAAGCTCCTCCAGAGGCGCCGGTACCAAAGACAAGGGGTAGGCGAATTTAATGGTTTGGTCATTCAGGGCTTGTAATCGAGGCAAGGCCGCTGTCCACCATCCTTCTTGGCGGCGAAGAAGAAACTTGAGGTGGATGGTTGAATGAACCCTGATGAAGTGCTTCCTGTATGTACTCCTCCATGGCCTCTCTCTCTCTGGGACCGATAAAGGATAAATCGACCTTTGGTCAGTTTGGTGCCAGGCATCAGGTCAATTGGCGCAATCCTAAGGACGGTGAGCAGGTAGGTGAGTGGCGGCGGTTTTGCTGAACACATCCGAGTACTGGTGATATTCGGTAGGAATGGGCATGATGAACTTGGGTTCCAAACTCTCCACGGAGGTGGATTGACAGGCTAGCAAACTCAGATGGACCTTGTATATCAGGGACAACAACCTTGCAGTTGTTGCTCCATTGAACGACACTCTGAACAGCAACTCATGCGGGTTTGGAGGAACTTACGCCGGACTTACGTTCTTATGGGACTACATTGTCTCGGTTCTTCGGGCCTATTAGGACGATAATACATATCACTTGTGCACTTTGGAGAAGGACCGCATATCCCCGCACTGGGTTTTGGTCTTGGTGCTCGGCTACGAACTTCATTCAGAGATATCGGACTGAGAACATTGCTGGTTACAACAGCTGCATCATCTTCGTCACTATCGCTTTTATGGATTCTCAGAATGTAGCATTTATCGCGGCTTTTTTTAAACGCAGCTACACGAAATCCAGCAGAATTGCAACAATCCTCGAGTGCAGAGGAGTATTCTTTGCCTAATTGTAGCTTTTTCTCAAGATCTTTAATTTGTGTCTCTAACACAATTTAGTTTTAATTTTGTGTCTCTTGCCCAAGTTTGCTTGTCATACGCCAATGCTTCGACCTGAGCTTAAAGTTTTTAGGTTTCCATCACATCTCTATCTACACTTTAACTGATGTTTCCCTAGTCTCCGGCTATCACTGGGTATGTCGACCCGTTCTAAAAATGTGTCTATATGGGTGTGCCTATACTTTCCCTCAAGACTTTCTAGAAAGATAAGCAAACGAACTTACTGGAACAGTTGAAGACAGAGAAGGAGAAGATCAAACCTCATGACCTTGTTTGGATCATTCTTTGAGATCCGAATTGTCACACCGAAAGACGTCACTCGCCTAGGACTGGGAGATCACATCGGGGTCACCACTTTGTAAGGGTCCACCCACTGACCGGAATCCAGTGGCTGTTTGAAGGCTGTATGTGTGTAGACTCTTTCTGGTGCTTCTGCAAATTTACTTATATTTATTAATCTTTTATTTCCCCAATTTTAGTACTGACCTTATATAATTTGACCTGACTTCAATTTCCGTGATTCTGACTATATTAATTTTAATGTTACTGCTGATCCCTCTAGTTGCGATTGAATTTGGATCATTAATTAACTGTAATACTTCCTAGTTTCGACTTATCGTTCGTTAGGAGTCTGGGTCGCTTAGAGACCTTGAACAGACTCATGACACATCTGGGCTAGTCCAGGTCTTAGTCAGAGGCTACCCCGTAGATTGCTTACCTTAATGCAGCCATTTCCTCAATAGACTCAAAAAGAGTAACCTCAGAAATCACTAACCTACTAGAAAAGTTATTTCAGACAATATTAAAGTTAATCAAGATTTACTTTTATTTTGCCAGCGAGTACTGTTTTCCAATTCATGAAATTTCATTACATTTACATAACTGATCAGCAGTAAACACACACAAAAAAGAAAACAAACTAAAACAAATTATAAAAAGTATCATTCAAAGGTCATTGTACCTGTCAATGAAGACACACAAGTTGTAACGGGAAGATCTGTTTACAGAAAACTTCCTTGAGTGGTGTTCCCACTTTCTTTAAATACCCAGATTGATCAAAGAATCAAACATTTAGCACTCAAATGTGAAACTTCTCCCTGAACCATTCCCGTGCTCATCTTTGGAGCAAAGACAAATGGTTATCAAATGGTCTTTATTGGGGCACACGCTCACCAGGAGACCAGAAACCCTTTCACCAGTCACACCTGAACCATTTACATTAGCCTCCCATCTGCATCTGTCACACTCAAGGGGAAGGAGAGGTTTACCTAAACAGGAACCAAAAACATGAGAGGTAGAAGGGGGAGCAACCAAATTGAGTCACATATTGTTTTTACTCTTTCCTGCAGATCTTCTCATAAGATGAAAGAGAGTTTTATTACTTTACTGTATACTGGAACTCTTGCCATGTCAAACTATTTAAATAAAATGTCAGCCAAAATGTCATTTTTTCTGTCAGCCAGTGAGGTCAGTGGGGAAAACAGGCCCAATTTCATCAAGAAGGCTTAGCCTTCACTAACTTGCACTAGTGCCCTCAAACTAAGGGACCCAAATGAGGGCCCAAGATAACAACACATGCCCAGTTCTGATGTCATGTGACCTTCAGTCTCCAAATGCTGGATGTCACACTTAAGCAAACGATGGCCACATCATTTAGTGAAGGAAAATGACAAGCAGCAGCTTATAATTGGTCATTAACATTGAAATAAATGAAATTATATCAACCCAAGTATTAACAGTATAGAATAGTCCTGAAGCTTAACGATAGTCAGGCATTGACCTAATTACATACCAGTCCAGAAAAAGTCGTTTGAGTTTGAAGGGTGAGTAAAAATATAGATATGGAAAACGGAAGTCAGTGGTGACCAAAAACAACCTGGTTACAAACTTTATTTAAAATATGTTCCTTTGTGTTTGGCAGAACAAAGAAATTCATACAGACTTGGAAGTACTAGAGGGTGAGTAGATGATGACAGAATTAAAAATCCAGACTCATAGTATGCTATTTTTATGTCCTTTACACTTGTACTTGTCAGACTGTATGAACATGATGATCTGTGGGATCTCTGTTGTTACTAATGTTACACAGTACGACTGTCATAATGAATTAGAAAAGGGTGCTCACAAAAAAATATTGTTCACATTATTAAGTGTCGCTGGATTGCACATTGGGCTTAAATGTTGGTTATCACGAAAAGTATATGAATGCTGGTAAAACCAACATATTTAAGAAAAATATTATGAGGAGTACCATTAACATAGGAAAGCCAACATATCAGATGGATTTAACAAGTGGAAGACGAGAGTGCAGGAGTATATGCCATTTAGAAGAAATCTCTAGAAATCTCTTGAAATATGAAAATGTTTGATGTTCGTCATAGGAGATGTCACCATGCAAAGAATCTTCTGATACTGCCAGAATCTCGTCAGACGTAAAAAAAATTTATTGTGAACCAATGGAACTAACGAACAAAGAATACAGATTTTAGCTCAGGATTTTTTAGGATTATAGGTTTTTTAAAATATTGTGGCTAAAATCACAGTGTGAGCTGGGCTTAAGAAAAAATCATATCTGACTGAATGTCATGCAGGAACATGATTTTTGATTTTATTCATGTAATGGCCCAATAATTGTATTTTTAATTTTAATTGAAAAATGCCATATTTACTAAAAGTAGTGACAAAATTATGCTTTCCAACCCCTAACCATTCAAATTAAAAGTAGTGACTATTGGTTTATTAAGTATAAAATGTATAGAATCTAAATCAATCTTTACATGAGGTCTCTAATCTCTCTAATGCTGGATTTTAAATCTACAGAGCTGTCTTTGCAGATGTGTCTTCCATCGTAATTGGTGGCAGGTAATCTGACGGCTCTTTTTTCTCCCAGTCGAGCAGCAGAGGTGGATTGTGTAAAGCCAGCAGGCAGCCGACCTTGTAACATTCATCAGCCAGCTCACACAGAGGGTCAGGTTGCTGAAACAGTTCCAGATAGACAAACTGATTAACAACTAATGATTGAATGTCTTGACATTTTATATTGTAGTCTTAATATTATAAGTATTATTGTATTTTTCTTTACCTTGTACATGGTCTGGAGGTCTCTAGCCTCTTCGTGAAATATTATCATTTGCATATTTTGGATAGCCAATTCAATGTATTTAAGTTGCTTTAAAACAAAACAATAAAATGAAAGTGGTTTAATGACACCACAAATTGATAATTTCTTTTAATTAGCGAATCAACTATTTTTATAAGTGTATGTATTTCCGTACCTTCATTAGCTGTTTTTTACTTTTGACTTCTGTTTTCTTTAACTCCCCCTTTTCACCTTCCTCTTTTTTAAGGTCAACTTGGAAAAAGAATAAAAAATATTCTTTCTTTTTAGTCATGTCTTGTTGAGCTTTGTTGAAAATATCCTGTAATAGAGAATACAATGCAAGTTTATGTAGATGCGCAGTTTGACCTCAGTAAACAATGTTTATGTAGGAACAGTAACTGAGCAACTGAGATGCCATGTCAGTGACAGATGAATCCATGTTGAGTGTAAATTAAAAAAAGTCAATGCATATCAGCACCTCTTTCCCACCTTCTGCATCCCCTCTTTTTGGCTAACCACAAAAAAGCCAGCTACCGTTTCACTGCATTACCCACACAGTAAGAGTGGATAACACTGGGAAAACATACTCTGTTATACTAAGGAAAAGAACGTTACGGAAATACTACCGGACCCTCCGCCACATCTGGCTACTGAAGGGATGAAGGAGCTCAATAAGGTCTACTGAATGGGCTCTCTGGAGCAGTTATAGCAAACCAACTCCGAAGTTGGGGATTTTTCCGTACTTCTAGTTGTTTGAGGTGAGAACACCAGAGGATACCAGCTCCACAAGAAGGCTATAGAATCCAGCGAATGTGTTGGGGATCGCCAAGCCATCAGGTCTTCAGATATCTGACAAGCCAGAATGATGGCATTCACTATCCAGTGGGCCATCCTATACTTGAAAACAGCATTCCACTGCTGCCAGCCTCTGTGGCAAACAAAGCTAGTCTGAGGTCCTAAAGTTTTGCATCCGGTCAACATAGTATAAGGCTTAGACAGGACAAACATAGTTAGGGCTTGGTCTGGTGCTAGCGCTTGCAGGCTCACCACCTGATACCTAAAAGGAATGGTGGGAACCTTTGTCGTGTAAACAGCAGCATACCCGGAGTCCTGTTCTAGGGGCATTATAGCCCAGAGAAATGCAAGGTCTGACCACAGAGAGAGGGTTTGGCAGCAGGCCGTGTGACTGGACCTGGTGAGTGCCTGTTTAAAGGCCCAGTTCAAGACTTGCAGATCCAAAATTAGTCATAACCAATTGCCTTTCTTGAGTACAATGAAGTAGGGGCTGTAAAACACCATCTTTATATTGGCTTGAGGAACTGGTTTTATCACAACCTTCACCAGTAGGACTGCAATCTCCACACATAAGCAGGAGTATAAACTGCCTTCACTGATGTGAAGCAGATGTCTCTGATGTTTGGGGGACATGACTCGATGAACTTGACTCGCATAGTCAAGTCTGACGGTTTCGCAGGAGCCAGCGAGAGGTTCTATGTACCGTCACCCAGACACCATACAAGCTGGACCAGCGGGACCACAGACATACCTGCAGTGAGGCAGTGAGGTGGCATGCAGGGATCCGGTCTGTGTGTAAGCTGAAGAGGGGTCTGTGTGTGTGTGGTGCAACACTTGCCTGGTCCCACAGTTTGGCAGAGGGTCCATGAGTAGGGCCTTTTGACAATGCTCTCAAACTAACTACTGTTGCCTACTTGTGAGAAAGGAGGATGAATTTGGTCCGGTGTTTGTCCGCAACCCTTTATGCTCTCTTGAGACCCCAGAGACCCACTCGTCAAGATTTTTGGAAACCGAATTCTACAAAAGAGGTGTATTTCCGACTCTCACAAGAGCAGTTTCCTCTCTTTCTGATGTTCGTGCGGAGGCTTCTTGCTCTACAGCTCACCACCAAGTTTGATGGAGGCCTGGATGGGTAAAGGTCTGCTTACACCTAGCTTCACATCACCACTTAAGACTTGCGGATGCAGTGCCTGGGTGAACACAGGATGCTGGGATGCTGCAGCTGGTGGGTAGGTGGAGGCAGCGGCTGCATGCAGGATGAGTCACAGTGCCTCAGTCTACTCCTGTGCATCAGAGAACAGTTAGACCATGTCCTCGACTGAGTTGCCAAAGAGATCTGATTCAGCACGTCTATAATCCTGAAGGGCAGCAGCACAGCTAAATATTAGCTGAAATGAGAACTAGATCGAGGCAAAGGCACAAAGCTCCAACCCTTCGAAGATAAAAGAGTCTGGCTCACAACTTTCGAAATTATCATCTTTCAACAAAGAGAAGCTGACTTATCCACAAATTCACCTCAATGTGCTTAATGCCCATGCATGTGAAGCAGTGACTGTGTTGTATTACAAATTTAAAAAAGGTTAAACACAGCTTACAATCTAAAAGTATACTGTAATTTACAATATAAGCGCAGGAAATCCAAGCCCTGAGACAGTAATCTTTTGTCTTTCAGTTACTGAACATCTGGCAGGTTTTACCAAGTTAAGTGTGAATGCTAATCAAAAGGTACAGCTGTGCCTTTTGTTTCAGGTTCTATAGCACCTATGCATTTAAATAACACTTGGATGCTAAATAGATCACGGATCTGCAAATTTCCTGTTCTGGGCTAAGGTCCTGTTCTGCATTTGCATACTTTTGTCTTAATGGTCTCCACCTCTATGTACTCCTCCCTGTGCTAGGTTTTAGTTAGATTTTTTTCTTGGAGATTTCTTGAAGATTTTCTTGGAGATTGCTTGACGATTTTCTTAAAGATTTCTTGAAGACTTCTTGCAGATGACTACAGCAACGAAATAAAAACGAACTCCTGCTTTACCAAGAATCTCCTGGTCTTTTCTTAAAAAGAACTTAAAAACAGTTTCCAACAACTGTAAACATCACCCAGCTCCAGGTAATGACCACAATCAGAAAAGCACAGGTAATACATTGTATCAAGCAAGAACCACATGTCTTTGCAAAGATGTGATGTAGAGTTTGCTGAATGCAATGTCATCTTCAAAAAACACATCTGTAAATGCTATTTTAGAGAAAAAGTGCTGATGCGCACTGGTCGACTGCAACACAAACAGAGAGTAGTGCAACCGGCTCAACATGGAAAAACCACCATGGCTGATGCTGTCATGAATGAGGGGTCTGAGGCGTGCGGATCCATGTGCAGGCTTTTATTAAACGAAGGCATGGTCATAGCAGGCAGGCGTCAAACAGGGCAAACAGATGTATAGGAGGCGAGGCAATAACAAAATCCAAAGACAGGCAGTGGTCAGGTCAGGCAGCAAACAATCACAGAATCTAAAGACAGGCAGGGTCAAAACCAAAGGATGTACAACTTAGAAAACTCGGAAACTATAATACAACAGGCGAAACAATGCAACCTGCAGGTAAGGGGCCTGCTACTGAATTTATAGTCCTCAGACAGGAAGTTGTCGCAGAGGGAGTGAATGCAGATCACCCAGAGGTGAGGGCTCCCTCTGCTGACTTGGTGACAGATGCACTGTAGTGCCAACACCAAGAGCTCTAAAGATTGTGCTGAACTCATTCAGCCTTCTCTCAGTAGAGCAGTCAAGAGCTAAATAATGTGATAGTTCGGCTCTAAAGCAAAAAGCTGAATATTTGCTGCACCCACTGCCTAATTACATTCAGGCTGTGATTAATGGCACCTGGATGCATTCAACACATGCCAATGCGCATTGGTTCATTTATTTTTCACTCAAAGTGGATTGGTCTCTCTAAGCGAGATCCCGATTTGTCAGTCACCAACGTAAACCCTGGTGCCTAACTAAAAGAGAACTAAGCTTGTCGACGATAGAGATCCTTACCTTCAGCATTGCTTTAAGCCGTTCCTTTTCTTTTGCCTCACTTATGGTTTTGTCTTTCTTTGATTTTATTTTTATGTCCATTATATGCTTTGACAACTTTTGTAGTCTCAATTTATCATACATCTTCCTTAGCTCTGATTCTCTGCAAGGATTATTAATGTCCTCACATGAAGCACCGCTGGTTCCCATGTCGACAGATGCCTCAAAAGCCATCCTCAAAAAGAATAAAACATACATGTAAAAAACATGATAGAATAAATGTAGCAATCATTTGGTAGTCAGCAACAAGACGGCATACCACATCACGTCTTAATATTTACACAAACTTAGTTAAATAACAGTTTACACATCCCTGTCTAAATGTAGTTCAATATAATTTACATTTATTATATGCTTTTTATCCAAAGTAACTTACAGATCTGGCCGTAAAGTTCTAAAATCAATATTGAATTTGTAAATCTTTACTTTTATCTGTCTATATAAAGTTTTAGACTACTTTTAAATTTCACGAATATTCTATAATCGAACAAATATAATCTGTATGAAACTAAAGTGTGGTACAGTTTTTCCTGAAATTAAAACTTAAAGTGTCTACTTCTGTACTAATTAATTCGAATTGAAACAAACAATATCTGATTATTTAATCCTGTAAACCATATGTCACGTGTTTGTCATATTTTCTGTTCTGTGTGCTATGTCTTCTTTTGTCCTCTTTTAGTCCTGTTTCGTTTCTAGTTATGTTTGATTAGTCAGTACGTCTCCCCCTGATGTCGTTGATGTTCGTTAATGGATTATTGCTTGTTGAAGCATTTGTTGTTCATTGAAAAGTCTTTTAGATGACTCTGTGATCGAGTCATGTTTCTACACCCACATCCCGTGACAGAAAACATGGCTGATGATCTTGGAGAGTTACGTGGAGGAATTCCTTGATTTTTCCAAAGAGGTAAGCTGGCACAACTCGTTTCTGGATGCTTGTTTTTAGCTGGGGCTGGACGAGGACATTATCCGCTGTGATCTTTCAAGGTGTGATTATCCCCTGATAAAGCTGATTAATCTCGTCCTTTGGTTAAACTGTTCAAGGTAGAAGAAGTCGATGGATTCCCCAAAATTCCTCGTCCAGTCCCCTCAGGAACAAGCTATGCCTCGCCCCCCTCCACATACCTCACCAATAGATCCGCCCAATCATCTCCTCCCAGTGCTGTTTCTGGCCAGAAACACCTGCCACGCCAAAGTCACGAGCACTTTAATTTGCTATTTATTTAAATTTAGTTATTATTCTTTCTCCCTTTTTAGATTTTTTTCTTATGAATGGAAAAAAGAAAAGAGAGAGGGGTTGGGTTTGGGAAAGGTGAACTTAAAGACACCTGTAGCATACCGTGCTGTAAGTTGGTGACTATCAACAAGTTAACCTAGACATTATATTTTAGTGAATTTCTTTGAGACTATTCATGCCTCAGTTTTAAGTCTGTATTAACTGTAAAGACCACATTCAGGACTTCTCAAAGATACTAAAGGATTAGACGTTTCACCATGAACACTCCCTCTCATTGGTCTTCAATAAGGGCTGATATTAATTGAATGAAAATAATGATAATATTTTGTAATTATTTAAATCTGTCTTATTCTTAAATGGTGTGTCGTGAATCAACATTTCAGGAAAATGTTATGGGGTTTCAAATCAAAATAAGACATTAGAAATTAATAAGGAAATATATTATATTAAAGAATTCCCTGAAATATTATATATTACTATTACAATTTTGTCAGTTATTATTACACTTTTTTTCTATTACAAGTTGTGCCAAAACACATCTATATGAAAATTAAATTTAGTTCGTAGGTACATTGTACAGAATGAGAAACCCTATTTAGGACCATTTTACAAACATTTTGCAGAAAGAAAAAGGGTATATTGAATCATTCTGTTATAACAGTTGTAAATCATCTTTATACAAAGTTTGTGTGTGTGTGTGTGTGTGTGTTACAGTCCCTAGTGTTGCCCTAGTGTTGCGTCCTTACTAGAACCAGGAAGTATAACCATGTTAGCCCAGTTCTGTCAACACTGCACTGGCTCCCTACTAAACATTACATATATTTTAAAATCTTGTTATACTGCTTTTAACTGGATTAAATTTAACTGGAAATTAAGTACCAGCCAGAGCAGAACTGGCCCCAAGTAAGACTTTTTTTTTTTTCTCTCTCCTTGATGAATGGAGTTTTAGTTCCTTGCACCTTTCGCCTCTAGCTTGTTTAGTTGGGGACACTTAACTTCTAGCAATTATTGTCCATTTGATTACAGAGATCATCTTTGCATTTATAAAAAATTAAGGATTTTAAGGATTTAAGCATTATACATTACTAATACTCTGTTGTCTTATTTGACATTGTTCAGCGCTTTGACACAATCTGTATTGAATATGTATTAAATAAAAGTGACTTATTGGACATTCTATCAATGTAACCCAACACCCTGAGCTAAAACGTTATCTATTGGTTAAAACATGATTTGGGATGTGTCAATAAAATTTTCAAGTTTTAATATTCAAGATACGATGAAAATTTAGCTCTTAGCTGGATTTTCAACTACGCTCTTGGCCATCATTTTTTGTGTTCTTAAGGCCTGTTTTAGTGTACTCCAGCCTGAATGCCCTCTACTTCGTAGCCAAGAGGACTAGATAACCTAACCCTATCCAAAATCTATTCCTAAAATCAGTGGGAAATGAAAGCTGATTTACAAAGGTGTTGAATCACCTAATGTGTAGTGCCACAGGACTCCATTCTGGTGCCTACTATATTTCCCTGTATATGCTCCGTCTAGTTTTTGCTGTTAGAAGTATATAGTGTTATTTTATGCCCATTCATATTTATCTTTTGCTCACTGATTGTCGATTCAAGCTAGAACTGGTTAGAAATAACAGTATATATTATAATACTATATACCTTGCTTGGAAGCGCTCTAAATCCTTCTTGCATTGATCAAGTTCCTGTCTAGAAATAAAAAGCAGCATATGTAATAAAACAAAACATAGAAAAAGAAATGATTTTGTGAAAAATACAATATGATCATAACTCACTGTTCAGTAATGATATAAATACCTTGTTTGTTTCAGCTCCTCTTTACATTGATATTCACTGTATTAAAAGAAAAAATACAAATGTATAAAGCGATACAACATACATAGGGTGTTATTGAAGTGCTTGGCTCTGTAAAGTTGGACTGTGGCTCTATGTATAAAGCATTATAGTCTTGCTCGCTGATCTACATCACTGATGTATACTGGACCCAGGATCATGAAAAACACAGAGCTTAAGTAATAGAAGAATAAACAAGACAATTAAACAAACACAGCTGGACACAAACTGATAATGATCCAAAAAGGACAGGAACAGGAAAATAACCAAATATGGGCACACACAAGGACGAACCTAAGGTCAAGGGGCACACACAGACGGTCCTTAAGTGTGACATTTGGCTGATTTGCGTGAAGACAATTCGAGATTAAGAGCTAAAATGTGTTTATTGTCTTCAAATAATAAAAGTTTACAGTCTGCCACTGACAAGAGATTGTGAAAACATAAAAACAAGAACTAGTGAACTGGAGGAATGCAGTCACCTCCTCTATAAGCAAACTGAACTGAAGAACGCATTCAGCTGGAAAATGTGAATTTTACTGCTCCTATTGGCCCGGCCATGATTGCTGGCTCCACTCACTCCTATAATACAGCTTCTTTCTCCACAATAGGTAGAAAAACTAGCTGCTCCTTACCCGAGTCTCCTAGCTCCCAGCCATCTAGAGACAGTGCAGATTCTTAGACAATTAAAGGATGTAATGCAACCTTTACATTCTTCCCTGATGCAAGTATGGCTGACAAAGACCACTGCAAGAACCGTCAGTGGTTTCTTGGCTAGACAGAGCCCAGGTATCGCTAACAATTATGACAAATTGTGTCAGAATACACTTTAGTCAAGGTGCACTCTGGACCAGAAACCATCTGCGTTAAAAGTCGTGTTTAAGAGTTTGTTTGTGAGTAATCTATACCTCACTGTCAGAAAACCACTCATACACTAGTGGGAGGGTAGGCACAAGCAAGGAAGATAGAGATCTAGGCACATCTTTGATCGAATCTGAAAATGACACGAAGACTCCCTTTTAAATTGTCAAAGTCCTCAGCCCTCAAGGATACATGGAACGTAACAGTCACAGACATGCCCCCAGAAAGGAGAGCAGGCAGTGGGAGGACAGACTGAAGCAAAGGCAGGAGAAGGGTAGAGATGAGAATGGCCACAAACAGTGTAGTTATCACAGAAATAGGAAATCTGAAGGAACTTAAAGTAAAGATGTTGAGAAATTTAATACAAACGCACCAAACCCCCAGCTACTCTCGGTGTGTTCACTTGCTTTCCGCTGTGTGTGTGAACTCTTAATAATAAAGACAATAACAATTAAGTCTAACTTGGAGACTTGGAGAGTGATTACTCATAGAAGCCACCACATGGTAAGAAATGTTTCCTGTACTTTTTTCAAAATATGTTATGATGAATAAAGGCAAAATTCAGACGATAAAAGGTGTTGTACCGAATTACATGACTGGTGAGTATGTCTATATTGCTTTGTGTGACGAGTCGGCTACCTCTCCCCTTGACTGTCATCACCGTCCTTTATTCGCCGCCGGACTCCGCCCCTTACCTGGACCCTTCCCCCTGAAACACTACCCTACCTGCACTCGATGAGGACACCAGTTCCCCCATTTATTTTGGACAATTTTCCTTTTCCCTGGACACTTTATTTTGTATTAAGCCTCTCTGAGGCCTAACGTCACACCCACTGTGTCTGTCGTAAGCTCCTCCCGTCACATTTGATATAAATAAGAAAAATGTGCATTTCTGTACAGTTTTGAAATTGTAAAACTATTGCCAAGGTCTCTTAAAAACAGCAGTACATCCTATAATACTATACCGTGCTTGGAGTTCATGCTGAAAATTCTTCTTGTACTGTTCGAGTTCATCCCTAGAAATAAGAAAAATAACATAAATAATACATTAAGTAAAAAAAAATAAAGCATAGATTTGTGTGTGTGTTTTTTATTTGCAGAAAAGGTTTTAAAAGATATTATAAAGGTGCTTTGGTAAGACTTTAGAATAGAGAACAGCGATGGGTCATTCATTTTAAATGAATCTTTAATGTGACTCGGGAAGAATGAGCACACAACCTCCTATAGGTTCTGTATTGGAATAAGTTCAACTGTTTCAAGTCTTCAGGGTTTTTTTGAGTCATTCATTCCTTCTGTGACAGCCTGAGCTAGAAAAGACTTAATAATATTAACTCTTTATAACCTTTGTAACCATATTCATCATTACATAAATTGAACATTTAGAAACTGTAACTATGACTTTTCCCTCAAAATCTTAATTTGCTGATTATTAATATTTAGTAAGGTAGTTGTTAAGTGTAGGTCTAGGTAGGTTTAAAGGACCTAAAATGCTCCTCATGCATAATAATGCATTAATATGCCGTTTATAATTAGCAATAAACAATGCTAGTAATATGCTAATAGCTTAATAGCAAGAATAGAGCCTTAAAGTAAATTGTTACCAGTGATTTATATTCACTACTCATAAATAGAATGCAAAGCTATACAGGCATTCGAGAGCAAGCTTCATGATGGTTTATCCTACCTGTCTGACCAATACCACTTTGTTTATGAGGTTGAGTCATCTTAATTATCACCAGTAAAGTGTGAAGTACCACAAGAACTTATCCTGGGTCCACTGATGTTTTCAATATGCATGTTTCCTCTTGGAAATCTTACAAAATTTATATCCATTTTTTGCTAATAATACTCAATCTACATATCTCAACAAGACTACATGAAACTTCTGAATTATCTAGAGAGCATAAAAAATGTAAATGATAGGATTATCAATCATTTTCTTGTATTACGTTCAAAAGACAGAGATAAGAAATAATGAGTCTGTACCAATCAAAATGTGTGTTTTGTTTAAATGCAGTGTGTGGCAAGATTCAGTTAAAAGCATTTCTTTATTGAATTCAGAGATGACTTTGTCACGTTAATAGTTTCCGCCATATGGACATAAACCTGAAGGTCAACACTGATAAGATATTCCTTAATATACTGAAGAAACGTAATTTTCTGTGAAGCTGTTTTCATCGTGTGCCATGTGATCAGTGTAACCCACTTTAGTTAATTGTCTCTATCGTCTTCAGCTGTGTGTTATTTTTTTTTTGTAATTTACCTGGTGTATTTAAGTCCTGTGTTTTCAGTTCCGTTTGTCCGATCTCGTCTTTATGTGCGTGTGATTTTGTTCTGCCTGCCTGCCTGCCTGTATTGATATCGTTTATTTTTATCTCTAGGAAGATTGAAACTCTTTATTTTCATTTACGCTAGTTGTGTGCTCTCGTGCTTACCACACGCGTGACAGAAGATCGGACCGTACAAAAGTACAAATATAGCGGCGATTATTTCTTTTATTTTGTTTTCATGTATTCCCCATATCAAGACCCAATCTTCCTCATCCTCCTGCTGGAGGAGGGGGATTGCTCTCTCGAGGAATATACAGAGCTATTCCTCCACCTCGCCAACGACTCCTGTTACCCGGACAGCTTTCTGTGCCGAATTTACTTCCGCAGACTTAACATCTCCAGTCAGGCGCAGCTGTCTGGGAGCGGTCCTCGAGAAAGCATCGCCGCTTACGTTGAGTGGGTGCTGCCAGCCCCACTCAGAATCCAGAGCCCAGCGCATCCCTTCACTGCATGGTCGAGCCCCAGCCTGAGCCCACCGCTGACACAGGTGCGGAGTCGAGAGCGACCACAGACCCATCGCCAGAGAGAGCAACAGAGCCGTGGAGCGTCACAGGACCTGAGCCGATTACGACAGACCAGGTGTGAGAGCCGGCAACAGAGCTCACCACGGTGGAGACTGCCGACTGCAAGAAGAGCGCGGAGTGGAGCTCAGCCCACTGCATCACGGCTGAGGGTGAGCTGATTCTCCACCTGGGGCTGCTGGATCCCCAAAAGCACCATCCCGTGCCCGCGCCACGTGCGCTCCGTCCCGTGCCCGTGCCTCGTGCGCTTCCAGTTTTCCCACCCTCCTACCCTGGTCATACTATGTCGATGGATCCCAGTAGCCCCTACGCTCATCCTCAGTATACCAACTGGAGCTCGTCACAGGTCTGCTGGTCTCCATTGCCGTCAAGGGTGAAGGATCCCTCGCCTCGCCGTCCTGCCTCTGAGTCCCGGATTCCATCTCGGCCCGTAGACCCGTCGGCTCCCCCTGGGCTCCTAGCTCCCTCCTCTCCACAATGGTCCGCCAGTCCACCAGCTCCACTAGGCTCCATCGTCCCTCTGGCTCCGCCTTGGTCTGTCGTCGACCATGCGTCGCCTCGGGATTCTTCTCCTTTGGCTTCATCTCGTCCCTCCATCCCACCGGCTCAGTCAGGCTCCTCCTTCCCTCCGGCTTCACCTCAGTCCCCTGTTGCTCTGGCTCCGCCGCGTCCGTAATGTCACGTCTTTGGACTTTGTTATTGTTTTCGTCGTGTGCCATGTGTTCAGTGTAACCCACTTTAGTTAATTGTCTCTATCGTCTTCAGCTGTGTGTTTTTTTAGTAATTTACCTGGTGTATTTAAGTCTTGTGTTTTCAGTTCCGTTTGTCCGATCTCGTCTTTATGTGCGTGTGATTTTGTTCTGCCTGCCTGCCTGCCTGTATTGATATTGTTTATTTTTATCTCTGAGAAGATTAAAACTCTTTATTTTCATTTACGCTAGTTGTGTGCTCTCGTGCTTACCACACGCGTGACAGACTTTGTGTGTTTTTAATAAACAAAAAAAAAGTTATGTGTTTTTTTGTACAGTTATATAATATTTAAACTATTGCTAAGGACTGAAAATATCAATATATTATATATTATATACCTTGCTTGAGAGCGCTCAGAATTCTTCTTGTATTGTTCCAGTTCCTGACTAGAGTTAAGAAATATATCATAAAAATACACAATAATAATACAAAAAATAATACACTATTAAACACAACAGATGACTGTGACAATTCTGACATGTGGTAAGAAATGTTTCCTGTACCTTTAAAATATATAACAGAGAATTAAAGCAAAATTACACAGACAGGGACTAAACTACGAGGAATAATAAAAAAACAAACAAACATGTGAACAGTATCATAATCAGACTAAAAAATTACAGCAAAATTTGTGTTTATATAAAAAAGGGGGGAAATTAAAAATACTATTATAAAAAGCCTATAATAAAATATAGTAATGCTGCATTTACACAATTAAATAATGTTTTAAATGACTTCAGTTTATATTACCTTTTTCGTTTTAGCTCCTCTTTGTATCGATATTCACTGTTTTAAAAGAAAGAATAAAATGTATACAGTAATATAATAACACACAGAAAACAAGAATACTGTCACGGTCTGAGGAGAGAGGAGGCAGGCAGGCAGGAGAATACTGGCAACGTCTTTAATGAAACTTAAGATTGGCGTGACGCCGAGCACACATCAGCTCAAAACAAAAACAAAACAAGATACTCAAATGCGGGTAGTCCGTAGCAGCAGGAGTAATCACAGGCAGAACGAGTTCGGGAGAGCGGACAGAAGCACGAGAACGTAACGTCAATTCCAGCCGAGGAAAGACTGGGTTTCCGGAGTATATATGGAGGTGAGTTAATTGGTAACAGGTGTGGTGAACAGGTGGCTAGAATTCCGGGGATGATGAGCGGGTGATTGGCGTGGGAGACGGTGATCTGGTGGGTGTGTTTGTGACACTACCCCCCCCTCTGCGGGTGCCTCCTGGCGCCCGCGAGCTTGGCGACGAGGGGCGGCCACGGGGCGTGGAGCTGGGCATTCCGGATGGGCCTGGTGGAAATCTTGGAGGAGTGTCGGGTCTAAGATGTCATCGCGGTTTACCCACGACCGCTCCTCCGGGCCGAAACCTTCCCAGTCCACTAGGTACTGAAGGCGGTTGCCCCGTCGCCGAGAGCCAAGGATTTCCTGGACCCGGTAGACGTTCTCGGTGGGTTCGATCTCGGGAGGTGGGGGGGGTAGTTCCGCGTCTGTGGAGGGAGGAAGAACAGGATTAGTGAATTTTTTCAGGAGTGAAACGTGGAAGGAGGGTGAGATGCGATATTGACGTGGTAGTTGGAGCCGGTAGGTGACAGGGGTGATCTGCCGGACCACGGGAAAAGGACCGATGTACCGGGGACTCAGCTTCTTACAGGGCAGGCGAAGGCGGATGTCTCGGGTGGAGAGCCAAACCAATTCTCCCGGTTGGTAGATGGGGGTAGGTGACCTGACGGACATCCGCCTGGTGTTGATGGCGTCGCACTGCCTGTTGAAGTTGGACATGGGCTGAGTCCCACACCCTCTCGCTCTCCCGGAACCAGTAGTCCACCGCCGGAACCGAAGAGGGCTCACCTGACCAGGGGAACAGAGGAGGTTGGTAGCCCAGTACGCATTGGAATGGGGTGAGCCCGGTGGTGGTCTGGCGGAGTGAGTTCTGGGCATACTCGGCCCAGGGCAGGTACTGGTTCCAGCTATTCTGGTTCTGGTGGCAGTAAGCGCGTAGGTATCGGGCCAGCTCCTGGACCTTACGTTCCGTCTGGCCATTAGCCTGGGGATGGTATCCGGAGGTGAGGCTGACTGTCACCCCCAGTAGACGGAAGAACTCTCGCCATACCCGTGAGGTGAATTGCGGACCTCGGTCCGACACCATGTCTTCGGGTAGTCCGAAGTTCCGGAAGACGTTGTCGAAGAGGGCCAGAGCGGTGTCCAGGGCTGTGGGAATACCAGATAAAGGGACAAATTTACACATTTTAGAGAACCGGTCTACTATTATTAGTACAGCTGTGTGGCCGTCAGAGGGAGGTAGATCGGTGGCGAAGTCGATTCCGATGTGGGACCAAGGCCGCTCGGGTATGGGGAGAGGTTGGAGTTTGCCTGCCGGGAGCCGACGAGGTGTGGAGGTTACAGCACAAACTGGGCAGGCGCGGACATACCTAGCAACGTCCTGCGTCATCCGCGGCCACCAGAACCTCTGGGAGAGAATGGAGAGGGTTCGGTACCTGCCAGGATGCCCGGTTCCCGGAGGTGTGTCACGGAGTCCAGGAGGCGGCGCGGGCGAGATGGTGCGTATTGGCGGCCCTCCGGACCTCCCGGCGGAGCGGGTTCTTAGCGGCTGGCGGCACGGATCTAGTCCTCCAGTTCCCACACTATAGGAGGCGACAAAGATATGAGGAGGAAGAATAGGTTCGGGTGAGTCGGGTACCTGATCAGGTTGATGAATACGGGAGAGTCGCGTCGGCTTTGCCGTTCTTGGAGCCAGGTCTGTAGGAGATGGTGAAATTAAAGCGTGTGAAGAATAAGGACCAACGGGCTTGTCGGGGTTCGGCGTTGAGCGTTTCTGAGGTATTGGAGGTTTTGTGATCTGTGATAACTTCAAAGGGAACTGGGATCCTTCCAGCCAATGCCGCCACTCCTCCAGTGCGAGCTTGATGGCGAGAGTTCGGTTGCCTCACGTCGTAGTTCTGCTCCGCCGAGGACAGTTTATGGAGAAATACGCACATGGACGGAATACGGGAGGTTCGCCATGCCACTGGGGGAGGACGCCACCGACTCCCAGGGTAGCCGCATCCACCTCGACCACGGCGCTTGTTGGGGTCTGGATGATGGAGGATGGGAGCAGTGCAAGCGGCCTTCAGGGTTTGGGCGCTTGTTGTGCCTCAGGGTCCAGGTGAAAGGTCTGTTAGAGGCGGGTGAGAGAGGTTAAGGGAGCAGACAGGTTACTATAGGCGGGAATGAATCGCGATAGAAGTTAGCAAATCCGAGAAAACGTTGTACTTCCTTTATTGAGTTGGTTTGGCCACTCCTGCACTGCCCGGTCTTCTGGTTATCCATCTGGAGGCCCGCAGGGTGACGATATAGCCCAGGAAGTGAACGGAGGATTGGTGGAAGCTGCATTTCTCCAGTTTGAGGTAGAGGTGGTGGTATCGCAGGCGGGTTAGGACTTGACGTACGTGTAGGCGATGAGTGGGAAGATCCGGGGAGTAGATGAGAATGTCGTCAATATAGATGATGAGAATCGGTTTAGCATGTCTCGGAAGATCTCATTCATGAAATCCTGGAACACGGAGGGACTGTTGGCGAGGCCATACGGCATGACAAGATATTCGTAGTGTCCGGTGGGAGTGATGAATGCTGTTTTCCATTCGTCACCCCTGCGGATACGAATGAGATTGTAGGCGCTTCGGAGGTCGAGTTTTGTGAAGACGGTGGCTCCACGAAGGTTCTCCAAAGCGGCAGGAATGAGAGGAAGAGGATAGGCAAATTTGACGGTTTGGGAGTTGAGGGCTCGGGTAGTCGATGCAAGGTCGGAGACCACCGTCTTTCTTGGCCACGAAGAAGAAGCTGGATGCAGCTGGCGAGGTAGAGGGGCGAATGAAACCTTGTTGGAGGGCCTCCTCCACGTACTCCTCCATCGCCGCCCTCTCCGGGATTGATAAGGGGTAGACATGACCTTTGGGCAGTTTGGCACCTGGCAGTAGGTCAATGGCGCAATCCATGGCGGTGTGGAGGAAGGTGAGTAGCCGCCGACTTGCTGAACACTTCCTGGAAATCCTGGTGCGGTTCGGGAATTGGCGTGTCGTGCTCGAACTTCGGACTTTCCACTGAAGTGGATCCTACAGGTATGGAAGGATAATTATAAACAGGCAGGGTAGATTCTTCAAGCAGTTTGGAAACAAAAACACTCCATTTTTGGATTTCACGGTTCTCCAGAGGATGTCAGGCTGGTGTTGCTCCAACCAAGGTCTCGAGCACGACATCCACCACGGCGTCTTCTAGGACGAGGAGTTGGAGTTCCTCCAGATGAAGCTGACCGATCTGCAGGGTGAGAGGTGGTGTGGTGCGGTGGGCGCGGCCCGGCCCAGCGGGGTTCCTGGATGGTGCTGATGCTGTAGGTAGTGTCATTTGGGTAAGAGGGAATCTGGTGTTTGTGGAGGGTCCTCGAGGAGATGAAGTTTCCGGCGGCACCGGAGTCCACGAGGATATATACTGGGAAGAGGTGGTTGGCATGGATCAATGTACCAGATATATGGGGTAGATTGGTAACTTGAGGAGTGAAACAAATCGTACTCACCGCTGAAGCGCGGGGGCGGACAGGACAGGTGTTGAGGCGGTGATTCGGTTGTCCACAGTAGAGACATAGGTTGGCAGCAAGTCGGCGGGTGCGTTGGCGGGAGTGAGATGGTAGGTGTCCGTAATCATGGGCTCGTCGGTTGGAATTGGAGATAGTGAGGTAGGTGGCGCTGGTGGCTGACGGGAATCCGCACAGGCATTAAGATTTTGGGAAATATGGATCGATTTGTTAATAAACGCTTCTAGTCCAACGGTATCCTCAAAAATCGCCATTTGTTGGCGAAGCGCCGGTTGTAATCCCCGGCGGAACACGGAGAGCAGCGCCGGCTCATTCCAGCCACTAGCCACCGCCAGAGTTCGGAAGCGAATGGCGTACTCATGAATTCCTGCGTCTGTCTGTCGGAGGTTAAACAGTTCATCATGGACAGATAGTAGGGAGGTAATGGGTCCAAATACCTCCTTCAAATGAACCAGGAAGTGTTAGGTAGTCAATTCACGACAGTGGTTCCGGCTGAATGGAGGGCTTCCGCCACCGGGCAGCAAAGGCCCTTGTAACAGCGAGATGATAAAGGTTACTTTGGCAGTTTCCAGAGGGAATTGGTGAGCCTGTGACTCCAGATATGGTGGGAACATTGGAGTACGAATCCGTTGCACGCTTCTCCTCACCGAGGCCAAGGACGGTCGAGCGAGGGGACATGCCGGGCTGGAGTGGGCTGGGACAAAGCCAGCGTGGGATAGCTGTACATCTCTGCAGTGGATTCACAGCTGGCGTGGTTCCGTGTTGGCGCTCTTCTTCCATCTCGCCTTAGTATCTGGGCTGGAATTCTAAGCCACGGCCCGAGGAGAGAGAGGAGGCAGGCAGGCAGGAGAATACTGCGCAACGCTTTTAATGAAACTTAAGATTGGCGTGACGAAAGCAATACATCAGCTCAAAATAAAACAAAACAGATACCAAATGCGGTAGTCCGTGAGCAGCAGGAGTAATCTGGCAGGCAGAACGAAGTTCGGGAGAGCGGATAAAGCACGGTGAACGTAATAATTCCAGCTGAGGAAAGACTGTCGGAGTATATATGAGGAGTTAATTGGTAACAGGTGTGGTGAACAGGTGGCTGTAGTGAATTCCGGGATGATGAGCGGTGATTGGCGTGGGAGACGGATCTGCGGGTGTTTGCAGATAAATACAACTTTTAAGGACACCATTGGAAGTGTTTGTTTCAAAGGTGACTGTGCCTGTATGTATGTATATATATATATATATGAAGAATGATGGTGAAATTATGAAAATAAAATTGACAATAATAAGTTAAAACTTATTTATTCCTTTATTTGTGTTTTTTTATATAAAATAATAATAAAAAGTATAGGGTTTTTCTATACAGTTTTAAAATATAAAACTATTGCTAAGGATTGAAAATATCAATATATTCATATTCTATTCTAATACTATACTCTTGTTTGAAATACTTGTGAATTCTCTGCATTGTCTCATTCCTGACTAGAATAAAGAAATATATCATAAAATACAATATTAAAAGAATACACTATTAAGTGATGAATGATCAGACAGTCTCCCACATGTGGTAAGAAATGTTTCCCTGTAATTCCTTCCCAACCTTGCTACTGACCTACTTCCAATCAGATGGTTATACACAGCAGTGCTCATAGTTGTAGATCCGTTCTCTAATGCATGCAAGTTCATTCCTTAGCTGCATTACCAACGGCCCTGAGATGGCCAACACTCATTTACTTCATGTCTTCCAAAACTCAGCCTGCCTGAAGACATAGCATCAGACCTAGGGTCCCACCCACCTATCGAGTGTGGCATGAATTCTTCCGTCTGCTCATATAACGGGCAGCCTGTAATCCCGATACCATCCATGATGAACGCTGCAGATCGAAATGCACAGAGCTCAAAGGTGATGTCTCCAGGCTTACTTTTATGAACAGCAAGACAGCTTGTTCAGTATCTGCCTTGGGCCAAATATGCTGTACCCCTGGGCGCCAAGAAGCTACCGGTCTCACCTGTTTCAGTGCATGCTAGGCTATCAACCACCACCCTTCCTGGTAATGGTGAGCCCTTCTGTCATCCCAGCGGAAGATTACTGGTTTTAGAGCGAGAATATGTGGGACTGGCGCATGTCTAGTCCTGTGGCAGTTCAGAGGTACACGATCCTGATGTCATGCTTGTTTGGACAACTCCCGCCTATGGCTCTCCACCCGACATATGCCCCATCACCCTGCAGGAAGCCAGAGTTCCTGAAATATAGTTCCCTTCGAGTGGTCCAGCAAATGAACACAGTCACCTACCGCCTAAACTCCTCGCGCCACTTTGGGATTTCACCCAGATTTCGTGGTCTCACAGCTAAAACGCTACACTAATCCACTTCTCCCTTCCTCCACAGCCCAGAAGAGCCACCTCCCTCCCCCTACCTGAGATCCTCATCACCGCAACATCTATCGGGACAGGAAATCCTTGACTCCAGGCAGCAAGGCATGTGCCACTTCCTGTACCTGATAGACTGGAAGGATATGGTCCCATGGAGAAATCTGTGGGCAGGTATGATGGATAAACTTGTTCCATCAGGCTCATCCAGATCGTACTGCTCTCAGGAGGCTGTAGCCGCCTTGCTACCGGATATAGGTGCCAGGAGACGCCCATGGGGAGGGTGGAGTGTCACAGAAAATACCCAAGCTTTCCACTACTCAGTCATCCCCATCTCTCCCGATCACAAACATCAGAATCTCCTGAACACCTCCACCCTCACCTGTACCCAATCAGTGCCACCATACAAGCACGCCTACTCTAGTCTCCCATCGGGCTGGTCTCGAGGTTGCATCCCTACTCCCTCTCCCTTCGGCCAACTCATGAATCCTCAAGCTGGATGTCATAAGAAGGACTTTGACTAACTCAGATAAGCCTTTCCAATTTGATCTCTGCTGAGTTTCACCCCGCTTAAGGCCTAAGATTAAATTACCTTGAATCTCCTCTCTCAGGCCGCCTGCCCGCCTCCCGGAGCGAGTGACGCTTACATGCAGTGCTAAATCTGAACATGTATCTAGCTCTTCTTTGTGTCTGTGAGTCAAAGCATCTGTGACTCCGCACCCTTCACACTAGAGTCATATCGTCAAATACAGGCATTACACCGTACATCCATTAAAATCAACTGAGCCTATAATCAATCATGGTAACACTTCTGCATTTCTTTTTCAGTAGTGGTAGCGCTTCTATTGTAAATGGAGGAAGCAGTGATTTATGTTTGATTAGTTATTATCGTGGAAAATAACGTTTTTATAACGCCAAGTATTCCCATCAATGATTATAATACACGTAAGTAATGTCATGAATGAATTCAGTTAATATTACTTTTTGTTTCCAGCTGCTCTTAATGATATTCACTGTTTTAAAAGAAAGAATATAAATGTATACAGTAATATAATAAATACATAGAAAATAAGAAATAACTTGAAAACGCCACTGAAGTTTGGCTCTCCAAAGGTGCAGGCTGTATGTATAAGTGTTATACTCTGGCATATTCAGCTGATAGCACTGTACAGACAGGAATGTATACTTTCATATATATTTATTTTATATAGTATATATATATATATATATATATATATATATATATATATATATATATATATGTCATGAAGAATGAAGTAAATTTTGAATAAAGGGGGTCCAATTTGAGCTTAAGTCGACTTATTCATGCCTTCTTTATGTGTCTTTTATAAACAAAAATGTATGTGTTTTTCTATACATTTTTAAATATAAAATTCATTGCTAAGAACTGAAAATATCAATATATTGAATATTCTATTCTAATACCTATAATTCCTCGCTTGAATACGCTAGAATTCTTCTTATACTTGTTCCAGGCCCTGACTAGAATTAAGAAATATAGTATAAAAATACACAACATTAAAGAATACACTACACAACAGATGATCAGACAGTTCTGACATGTAAAAATGTTTCCTGTACTTTAAAAATATATATCAGAGAATTAAAGCAAAATTACACAGATAGGGACTAAACATATGAATAATAAAAGAAAAAAACATGGAACAGTATCATAATCAGACTAAACAATGACAGGAAAATTACTATTCTATGCCAAAATTTAAAATACTTCATTATAAAAAGCCTATAATAAAATATATTAACACTGCATTTATACACTAAATAATGTTTTAAATGACTTCAGTTTAAATTACCTTTTCATTTAGCCTCTTTGTGTATCGATATTCATCATTTTAAAGAAAGAATAAAATGTATAAGGTAATATAATAAATACATAGAAACAAGAATACAACTTTAAGGACAATGATTGAAGTGCTTGGCTCTCTAAAGGTGGACTGTGGTTGTAGCGTATAAGTATTATAATTCGATATATTTAGCTGATAGCACAGTACAGACAAGAATGTGTCATATAAATAAATAAATAAATAAATACATCTATTCATGCCTTTTATTTTATTTTATTTATAACTAGTGCAACAGAATTGTCTGTTTTTTCTGTACATTTTTTCAAATATAAAATATCATATATTCAATTCTATTACTATATACCTTGCTTGAAAGTTCTCAGAATTCTTCTTGTATTGTTCCAGTTCCTGACTAGAATTAAGAAATATATCAATATAAGAAATATAAAATATACAATATTAAAAAATGCACCATTATGCAAGAGATAGTTCTGACATGTGGTAAGAAATGTTTCCTGAACTCAACAATATATATCAAATAAAGAATTACAAAATTATACAGATAGGACTGAAGTACAAGGGATAATTAAAAACATGTGAACAGTATCATAATTCAGACAAACAAGGACAGGAAATTACCAAAAACTTTTAGCATTAAAAAAAAGGCCAAATGAAAAGTAAAGGATAAACAAAATTGTGATACTACGAATTTACTAGTAAAAACAATATAAAACGACTAGAATGAGCTGGCTCCATCCATGAGCTACTCCATCCATGAGCCTAAGTACTTCTCCAAGAAGTTGACTTCGCTGAGCAGAATTAAGGACGCGGGGAAACGGAGAGCTATTGGCCGCGGAGGAGTGGCAGCACTGGTTAAAAGGAGCAAAAATACCTATTTAAGGTGATTACTGATCATAAGAACCTCCTGTATCTACAAGAGGCCAAACATCTAAATTTCAAATCATCTGGCCACTATCTTTCTTAACCCGCTCCACTTTACCATCACTACCTGGCCCTGGTACCAAGAACATCAAAGCTGATGCTCTATCACCGCCTCCATCAACCAGATCAAGATCCCGAAGGAACTCCTGAATCCATACTTCCATTAACAGTCTTTGCATCCCTATTCAATGGACTCTGGATGTTCAGGATCCACGCCACTCTGCCATGAGGTCCAGAGACTACACGTGATACCATCCTGTCTACGCCTCACGCTCCTGACTCCATATACACTTATCCGGATCCAGACACCCAGATAGCCACTAAACCTCTCGCCTCTCCAACCAAGTATTGGTGGCCCAACATGGCCTGGTATGTTGCTCCGATATGTCAAGTCCTGTTTTGTCTGTGCTATCACCAACTCCAAGGCAGCGTGCTCCCTGGGTCAGCTAGGAACCTTGAGTACCCATTGACGCATCAGCTAATCCCCTCACTGAGCACATTTCCTAAAAACTGCTCTCGATCTTGCAGGTTTCAGCTGTACAACATCAGGAAAATCAGACCATACTTATCAGAACACGCTTACACAGATCCTCGCCCAGGCACTAGTCCTGGAGCAGACTTGATTACTGCACCGCCTCCTTGTTGGGCCTCCAGCCCCAAGGCAACCACCTCTCAGATGGTCCAGAATGCAGCGGCCAGGTGGTCTTCTGAACTAAATCCAAGGAGGCCCACGCTACACCCCCTCTTCATTAGTTTACACTGGCTTCCTTGCTAGATGCCCGCATCAAATCCCGCAACTCTGATGCTGGCCTACAGGACAATCACAGGCTCCGCCTCCTCGACTTACACCCACTAATTGAATCATATGTTCCCTCCAGGTGCTCAGCTGCCTGCAAATGAAAGGCGCCTTGCAGTGCCTTCTCACAAAAAGGTGCAAAAATCACTTTGCGCACTTTACCTGGTCTGTTCTCGCTGGTGGAACGATCTGCCCATTGCCACTAGGGCAGCAGAGCTCGATTAGCAGTCTTCAAAACCAACTCAAAACTCATCTTTTCGTTTGCACTTGACTCAACATTGATAGCACTTTCTCTTCTTCTTCCTCTCTGCCCTTCCTATCCTCCTTCTCTCTTAAGCCGAAAAAAAGCCTGTGTCTGCGTTAGTAAGACAAAGACCCTACTCAAGAGCACTTCTATGCACTACTGCCCTTTGCTGATATTACACTCTGTTTCTATATGCCTACTCTCATTTGTACGTCAGCTTGGATAAAGGCTACCACTAAATGACTAAATGTAAAATGTGTAAATGGGCGTGAACCAGTCCCGCTGGTCATCTCCAATGTCCCCGTCACACATCTGAAACCTTGCTACTGACCTACCCCAATCAGATGGTTACACAGCAGTGCTCATGCAGTTTGTAGATCCGTTCTCTAATGCATGCAAGTTCATTCCCTTAGCTGTATTACCAACGGCCCTGGAGATGGCCAACACTCTATTTACTCATGTCTTCCAAAACAAGACATAGTATCAGACCGAGGGTCCCAATTCACCTCTCGAGTGTGGCGTGAATTCTTCTGTCTGCTCATAGTACCCGGCAGCCTGTAATCCGGATACCATCCACAGATGAGCGGCCAGACCGAGCGTAATAGGAGCTCGGGTGATGTCTCCAGGCTTACTTTTTATGAACAGCAAGACAGCTGGAACTAGTATCTGCCTTGGGCCAAATATGCACTTAAAATTCCCTGCGCCAAGAAGCTACCGGTCTCACCCTGTTTCAGTGCATGCTAGGCTATCAACCACCACCCTTTCCTGAGTACGGTGAGCCCTTCCGTCATCCCAGCGGAAGATTACTGGTTTCGAGCGCGAAGGTGTGGGACCAAGCGCATGTCTATCTCCAGCGGGCAGTTCAGAGGTAATAATGTGATCCTGATGCTCGTTGTTTGGACAACCCCGCCTATGGCTCTCCACCCGGGACATATGCCTCCGACTGCCCTGCAGGAAGCTGAGTTCCTGAAATATAGTTCCCTTCGAGTGGTCCAGCAAATCAACACAGTCACCTACCGGCTTGAACTCCTCGCCACTTTGGGATTTCACACCAGATTTCGTGTCTCACAGCTAAAACGCTACACTAATCCTCTTCTCCCTTCCTCCACAGCCCAAGAGCTACCTCCCTCTCCCACCCGAGATCCTCATCACCGCAACATCTATCGGGGACAGGAAATCCTTGACTCCAGGCAGCAAGGCGGCCACTTCCTGTACCTGATAGACTGGGAAGGATATGGTCCCATGGAGAAATTGTGGGCAGGTAAGGATGACAAACTTGTTCCATCAGGCTCACCCAGATCGTACTGCTCTCAGAGGCTGTAGCCGTCCTTGCCGCCAGATATAGGTGCCAGGAGACGCCCATGGGGGAGGGGGTAGTGTCACAGAAACACCCGCTTCACCTACTCAGTCATCCTCATTCTCCCGATCACAAACATCAGAATTCTGAACACCTCCACCCTCACCTGTACCCAATCAGTGCCACCATACAAGCACGCTCACTCTAGTCTCCCATCGGGTGGTCTTGAGGTTGTATCCCTACTCTCTCCTTCGTCAATCTATGAATCCCTGTTGGATGTCATAAGGACTTTGACTAACTCAGATAAGCCTTTCCAATTTGAGATCTTCTGTTGAGTTTCACCCCGTTTAAGGTTTAAGATTAATAAATTACCTTGAATCTCCTTCAGGCTGCCTGCCTGCCTTCCCTGAGCGAGTGTGAGCGTTTACATGAAAATCGTTAAATTTGAATTTTATGTATCTAGCTCTTTCTTTGTGTCTGTGAGTCAAAGCATCTGTGACCCGTGCTCCTTCACACTACAGTTTATGGTACGTCGTCAAATACAGGTACATTACACTGTACATCCATTAAAATCAACTGAGCCTATAATAAATTATGGTAACACTGCATTTCTTTTTCAGTAGTGGTAGCGCCATTGTAATGGAGGAAGCAGTGATTTGTTTGATTAGTTATTACCGGAAAAATAACGTTTTTATAACGCTCGTTATTCCCATCAATGATTATAATACACGTAAGTAATGTCATGAATGAATTCAGTTAATATTACCTTTTTGTTTCCAGCTCCTCTTTGTATCGATATTCACTGTTTTAAAAGAAAGAATATAAATGTATACAGTAATATAATAACACATGGAAAACAAGAAAACAACTTTGAAAACGCCACTGAAGTGCTTGGCTCTCAAAGGGGGCAGTGGCTGTATGTATAAGTGTTATACTTGGCATATTCAGCTGATAGCACTGTACAGACAGGAATGTGTATAAATATATATATACATTATTTTTTATATATATATATATATATATATATATATATATATATATATATATATATATGTCATGAAGAATGAAATGAAATTTTGAAGGTGAAAGGGGGGTCCAATTTGAGCTTAAGTCGTACCTATTCATGCCTTTCTTTATGTGTCTTTATAAACAAAAAAAATGTATGTGAATTTCTATACATTTTTAAATATAAAACTATTACTAAGAACTGAAAATATCGATATATTGAATATTCTATTCTAATACTATACCTCGCTTGAACACGCTCAGAATTCTTTCTTGTATTGTTCCAGTTCCTGACTAGAATAAAGAAATATAGCATAAAAATACACAACATTAAAAGAATACACTATTAAACACAACAGATGACTGTGACAGTTCTGACATGTGGTAAGAAATGTTTCTTATACCTTCTAAAAATATATATCAGAGAATTAAAGCAAAATTACACAGACAGGGACTAAACTACAAGGGATAATAAAAGAAAAACATGTGAACAGTATCATAATCAGACTAAACAATGACAGGAAAATTACTATTTCTATAAAAAAGGGGGAAATTTAAAAATACTATTATAAAAGCCTATAGTAAAATATAGTAACACTGCATTTACACAATTAAATAATGTTTTAAATGACTTCAGTTTAAATTACCTTTTTCGCTTTAGCTCCTCTTTGTATCGATATTCACTGTTTTAAAAGAAAAAGAAAATGTATACAGTAATGTAATAATGAATGGAAAACAAGAATACAACTTTAAGGACACCATTGAAGTGCTTGTCTCTCTAAAGGAGGACTGTGGCTGTATGTATAAGTATTATAATTGACATATTTAGCTGATAGCACAGTACAGACAAGAATGTGCCTATATAAATAAATAAATAAATAAATACATCTATTCATGCCTTTTATTTTATTTTATTTATAAACTAAAACAGAATTGTCTGTTTTTCTGTACATTTTTCAAATATAAAATATCATATATTCAATTCTAATACTATACCTTGCTTGAAAGTTCTCAGAATTCTTCTTGTATTGTTCCAGTTCCTGACTAGAATTAAGAAACATATCAATATAAGAAATATAAAAATATACAATATTAAAAAAAATGCACTATTAAGTGCAAGAGACAGTTCTGACATGTGGTAAGAAATGTTTCCTGAACCTTTAACAATATATATCAAAGAATTAAAGCAAAATTACACAGACAGGGACTAAAGTACAAGGGATAATTAAAAACATGTGAACAGAATCATAATCAGACAAAACAAGGACAGGAAAATTACCAAAAACTTTTAGCATTTTTAAAAAAGGGGGCCAAAATGAAAAGTAGTTGTGATAAACAAAATTGTGATACTACGAATTCTACTAGTAATAACAATATAAAATGCACTAGGAATAATGAGCTGCTGGGCTCCATCCATGAGCTGTACTCCATCCATGAGCCTACTTCTCCAAGAAGTTGACCCCGCTGGAGCAGAATTATGACGTGGGAAACGGAGAGCTATTGGCCATGGAGGAGTGGCAGCACTGGTTAAAAGGAGCAAATACCTATTTGAGGTGATTACTGATCATAAGAACCTCCAGTATCTACAAGAGGCCAAACATCTAAATCCCCAACTGGCCCGTTGGGCCATCTTCTTAACCCGCTTCCACTTTACCATCACCTACCGTCCTGGTACCAAGAACATCAAAGCTGATGCTCTATCACCGCTCCATCAACCAGACCAAGATCCCGATGAACCTGAATCCATACTTCCATTAACAGTCTTTGCATCCCCAGTTCAATGGACCCTGGATGTTCAGATCCACGCCACTCTGCCATGAGGTCCAGGAGACCACACGTACGTACCATCCTGTCTACGCCTACGTCTCCTGGACTCCATATACACTTATCCGGGATCCAGACACCCAGATAGCCACTAAACCCTCTCGCTTCTCCAACCGTTATTGGTGGCCCAACATGGCCTGGTATGTTGCCCGATATGTCAAGTCCTGTTTTGTCTGTGCCATCACCAACTCCACAGCGGCTCCCTGAAGGCAAACCAGTCCCGTTGCCTATTCCACAATGCCCCTGGTCACACATCTGAGTCAACTTCTCTACTGACCTACCCCAATCAGATGGTTACACAGCAGTGCTCATAGTTGTAGATCCGTTCTCTAATGCATGCAAGTTCATTCCCTTAGCTGTATTACCAACGGCCCTGGAGATGGCCAACACTCTATTTACTCATGTCTTCCAAAACAAGACATAGTATCAGACCGAGGGTCCCAATTCACCTCTTGAGTGTGGTGCAGATTCTTCCGTCTGCTCAGGGTATCCGGCAGACTATCATCCGGATACCATCCACAGGCGAACAGCCAGACCGAGCGTATTAGGAGCTCGGGCAATGTCTCCAGGCAAGGCAGCCACCTCCAGTACCTAATAGACTGGGAAGGATACGGTCCCATGGAAAGATTGTGGGAAGGTAAGGATGACAAACTCGTTCCATCAGGCTCACCCAGATCCTACTGCTCCCAGAGGCTGTGGGTAACGTTACCTTGAATCTCCTTCAGTCTGCCTTTCTTCCCTGAGCTATTGTGACAGCGTTTACATGTAGTGCGTTGAATTTGCATTTAATGTATCTAGCTCTTTCTTTGACTATGCGAGTCAAAGCATCTGTGACCCATGCGCTTTCACACTAGAGTTTATGGTACGTCAAATACAGGTACATTATACTGTATATTCATTAAAATCAACTGAAACTTTAATAAATTATAGTAACACTGCTATTTCAGTCACGGTATCGCCATTGTAATGGAGGAAGCAGTGATTTGTTTGATTAGTCAGTACGGAAAATTATTCCCATCAATGATTATAATACACGTAAGTAATGTCATGAATGAATTCAGTTAATATTACCTTTTTTGTTTCAGCTCCTCTTTGTATCGATATTCACTGTTTTAAAAGAAAGAATATAAATGTATACAGTAATATAATAACACATGGAAAAAGAGAAAACAACTTTGAAAAACACCACTGAAGTGCTTGGCTCTCCAAAGGGGGCAGTGGCTGTATGTATAAGTGTTATACTTGGCATATTCAGCTGATAGCACTGTACAGACAGGAATGTGTATAAATATATATATACATTATTTATTTTTTTATATATATATATATATATATATATATGTCATGAAGAATGAAGTTGAACTTTTGAAGGCAAAGGGGGTCAATCTGAGCTTAAGTCGTACCTATTCATGCCTTTCTTTATGTGTCTTTTATAAACAAAAAATGTCATGTGTTTTTCTATATTTTTCAATATTAAACTATTGCTAAAATATCAATATATTCTATATTCTATTCTAATACTATACCTTGCTTGAACGCGCTACCAGAATTCTTCTTGTATTGTTCCAGTTCCTGACTAGAATTAAGAAATATAGCATAAAAATACACAACATTAAAAGAATACACTATTAATCACAACAGATGACTGTGACAGTTCTGACATGTGGTAAAAAATGTTTCTTGTACCTTTAAAAATATATATCAGAGAATTAAAGCAAAATTACACAGACAGGGACTAAACTACAAGGAATAATTAAAAACAAACATGTTAACAGTATCATAATCAGACTAAACAATGACAGGAAAATTACCAAAATAGGAAACTTTTAGCGTTTCTATAAAAAAAGGGGATAAATTTAAAAATACTATTATAAAAAGCTTATAATAAAATATAGTAATGCTGCATTTACACAGTTAAATAATGTTTTAAATGACTTCAGTTAATATTACCTTTTTTGTTTCAGCTCCTCTTTGTATCGATATTCACTGTTTTAAAAGAAATAATAAAATGTATACAGTAATATAATAACACATAAAAAACAAAAATACAAGTTTAAGGATGCCATTGAAGTGTTTCATGATGTGTATATATATATATATATATATATATATATATATATATATACAGTATATATATATATTTGAAAGCAAAAAGTTGGTCCAATTTGATTTTAATAGGTCGTACCTATTTATGCCTTTATTTGTGTTTTTTTCAACAAAAAAAATGTAATGTGTTTTTCTGCACAGTTTTAAAATATAAAACTATCCTTAAGGACTGAAATTATCAATATATTCTATATTTTATTCTAATACTATACCTTGCTTGAGAGCGCTCAGAATTTTTCTTGTATTGTTCCAGTTCCTGACTAGAATAAGAAATATAGCATAAAAAACACAATATTAAAAAAATATATTATTCAGTGCAACAGATGACTCTGACAGTTCTGACATGTGGTTAGAAATATTCCCTGTCTGTCAGTGGCAGTAAGACAGAATCGGTGGCATCCCTGTTGTTCAGCGATTCCCCTGGGTGTTTCCCCAAAGAACAGTTTCTGAACACGGTCGGCTTCCATCTTTTCAAAGATGCCGCTCCAATCATGCTCTCTTGGTTGCAGTTGTTGTGGTCTGTCAACAGCCACGATCGTAGTCTTCAGTGTCTGAACATCCAGCACACTGAGGCTGTGTTCGTGGATGGTTAATGCATTTGTTATGAGCATGTAACCATGACAGCACTGCAATCCCATCTCTCTCCTCATGGGGATGAGTGGGCCCCTCTGTCACTACCTATGCTGGTTTTTCTGCTCTGGCGATCTGAGGATAACAGTGAGAGCATTTCTGCCAGGCCAGTCCTAGCGGACCTTTCATTTCTCCTGCAGCAGCTCTTCTGCGTCAATGATTTTTCTGCGCTGTCTGATGATGTTCCCAGCATATCATTTGGTGCACTGATAGAAGATCAGATGTCGATATCATTTATCCTCTGAGGATGAAGTTTTGATGTGTGCTTCGGGCCGGCCTACTTTCACATCGTCCTGAGACCCTGGCCTAGATACGTGCTTTAGGATCTTGGTGAACAAAACAACACAAGCTACTAAAAAGAATCACTTTCTCAGAAGAATCCTTTGTGTCTCCTTCTAAAACTGTTCACAAGCCATAAAACTGACCGAGCACCCATCGCAGTGCCTTTCTGTCTACAGACCACCTCTACCCCACCCCTCTCATGGTGTGAATGAATGTTTGTGATTTTGTTGTTATATGGGATGTAGGAAATGTTCTATAAATTATAGAACATTGCAGAGATGCAATCTCCAAATGGGACGGAAACTCTTTGTTAATGTAAAGTAATTAATGGATGCAAGAAGAGCCAAACTGGGTGTGAACACGCCCTGTAGCCCTCATTGATTGGACAGCACCACCCAGGGAAAAAGCCTAAATCAGCTGTTTTAAAACTTTGAAATAAGAAGCTTTCAAAGAGGAGAAAAGAGGAAAGAAGAAGTTTCCTCTCCTTCGGAGAAGTTTCCTCCATCGGGCAGTGCACATTCCATGACTTGGAACAACTTTTCCGCAATGCAAATCAATGATGTGCTCCAGCGTTCCTTCATTGAGAACTCCATTTGACTCTCTGCAGCTACATCTCTGAAACTCCCAAAGCTGAGCAGCCCAGCGACGAGAGATTTTCACAAATTGTCACAAATTTTAAATTCAAACTCCGCACAGATCTGCGCTACCCAGCTCAGAACTATTAAGTCAGATAAACAAATAAGTGATACCAATTTGTGGTTATTTTGCTGATCATGAAATAGACAAAGTTGGTAAGATACCTTTAATTATGCTAAACGCTGGACGGATTAGCCAATAAAGTGTATTTTATACATTTCATGAAACCAACTCCAATTATTAATATTTGATTCCCCAAATATTAATTGAAAAGCTAAATTCACTTAATTCATATTAATAATCAGATACAAATCTTATAGTGCTGAAGGTTCCCACTACGCATTTCTTCAATCAGGTGGTGAGCCTGCAAGCATTACCCCCAGAGCAGGCACATCCAGCCTTAGCATTGCTGTGTTCCGCGTCTACACGGACTACACCCAGAGCCTCAGGAACTCTGAGCAGCTCTTTGTCTGTTACGGTGGTCAGCATAAAGGAAAGGCTGCATCCAAGCAGAGGTTGGCTCACTGGATAGTGGATAGTGCCATTGCCTGAGCGTACCATTCTCAGGGACAGCCATGCCCCTGGGTGTGAAGGACCACTTTACCAGGAGTGTGGATAACTTCCCTGCGTTGGTGCACGGCGCCTCTCTACCAGACATCAGTAGAGCTTTGGGCTGGGCGATACCAAACACATTTGCATGTTATTACAATCTCCACATCAAGCCAGTTTTTTCCCATTTTTTAAGCAACCGGTAGAAACTGGTCGGCTATCAAACTTGCTGTGCCATTCCCCTCACACTGGGATGCGTCGCCTTCTCACCTGGTCGTGTTCCTGGACAGCAAACCCTGGTTGAGCATCCTCGCAGTATCAGCTCTCTTAATCAGAGCTAATCAAGCTTAATTTCGAGCTTAATCTCTTAATCAGAGCTAATCAGGGCTCCAAGCAAGACCACAGTCTGTCACAACATAACGTCTCCATTCTCTATACATATGTAAATACGCAACCAACACATTTCCTGTACCTTTAAAAATATACAGTATATTAGAGAATTAAAGCAAAATTACACAGATAATTACTTAAACTAAACTACAAGGAGTAATTAAAAACACGTGTGAATGGAATCATAATCAGGCAAAACTAGGACAGGAAACTGACCAAAAAAGAAACGCTTTAGGCGTGGGGGAATTATTGTGATAAAATTGTTACTATGAATTAATACTATGAATTCTACTATGAATTCAATGAATAATAATAATACTATTAGAAATAATACGAACTCTTGTTATTTTGACACAAAAATACAACAAAGAATATTGTTTACATGTAGCATGTTGATTTTGTGTTTTATGTATGTAGTTCTGTATCTTTCTTTGTGTCTGTGAGTAAAAGCATCTGTGACCCGTGCTCCTTCACACTAGAGTTTATGGTACATCAAATACATTACACTGTACATCCATTAAAATCAACTGAGCCTATAATAAATTATAGTAACATATAGTTAATATATTAAGTCGTTTGTTTGATAAATTGTTACTGGAAAAAATAACATTTTTATTTATAATAGTGTTATTCCACCAATGATTAAAACAGACTTAAGAATAGACTTAAAAAATAGACTTAAGTAATGTTATGAATAACTACAGTTTTATTACCTTTTTTTTCCAGCTCCTCTTTGTATCGATATTCACTGTTTTAAAAGAAATAATAAAATGTATACAGTAATATAATAACACATAGAAAACAAGAATACAACTTTAAGGACACCATTGAAGTGTTTGTCTCTCTAAAGGTGGACTGTTGCTGTATGTATAAGTATTATAATTGACATATTTAGCTGATAGCACAGTACACATGTATATATACACATGTATGTATGTCATGAAGAAACGAAAGCAAAGGGGGTCCAACTTCATATTAATAAGTTGCACCTATTTATGCCATTATTTGTGTTTTATATAAACCAAAACTATTGCTAAGAACTGCAAATATCAATATATTGTATTATAATACTATACCTCGCTTGAACATACTCAGAATTCTTCTTGTATTGTTCCAGTTCCTGACTAGAATTAAGAAACAAGACACAATATTAAAAAAATACACTATTAAGTGCAACAGGTAAGAAATGTTTACTGTACCTTTTAATATATATATATATATATATATATATATATATATATCAGAAGAATTAAACATGCATATATATAATAGAATAGCAATATGCTTGTTTTACTGCAATTAACTTAAAATTGTAACACCAGGCCAGAAGAAGGATCTCTGATCTGTCTGTCTTCACTCCCTCTGCTTCTTCTCCAGTGTTTTCCTGTTTGGCGGCCAGATAGTCGGGGCTATACCAAACTGGACAAGCAAAGTATTGTTTTGTTGTTGCAGACTTTAAAGCGTTTTCTCTTTATATCTAGTTTTCACGTTGTTAGCCATTGTCATGGTCAAAGCCTTTGCCTAGTTTTCATAGTTTGTCTTATTTTCATTTGTTACTTTGAATTGTCCACTTGGATTTTGACCCTGGACTATTTCCTGTTTAATGAATGTTTTGCTCCCTGCCCTGACCATCGCTTGTTTACTGGATTAAGATTACAATTCTACAATTCCCTTGGATATACCATTTGCTGTCGCAGAAAAATGCATCTATGTAAAAAGTCTCTTAAAAACTGTATATTCTATAATACTATACCGTGCTTGGAGTTCATGCTGAAAATTCTTCTTGTGCTTTTCGAGTTCATCTCTAGAAATAAGAAATATCCCATAAATAATACAACAAGTAAAAAGAAAGCTAATATTTTGTTTGGGGTTTTTTCATTTGCCAAAAAGGTTTTATAAGATGTTGTGAAGATGCTTTGGTAAGACTTTAGAGTAGAGAACAGTGATGGGATCAAACACACACGCTATTAACTGTGACGTTTCCTCAAACTCCAAAGTTGCTGCTTATTAATGCTTAGTAAGATAGTATGGGATGAAATATTATTAATACTTTTCTCCTATTAAATTCAGAACAGACAGAGATAAGCGTAAAAATAATGACAGTGTTGTGTCGCGTCTGTCATCATGAAATGACGTATGACTGTCAGTACCAATCAAAAATGAGTGTTTTGATTAAATACAGCGTGGGGACTTTTTACATCAATCTTACAATAATTAAAACAATTTTTACTAGCTGTAATTTACGTCAACTACAGGTACATTACACTGTACATCCATTAAAATCATCTGAGCCTATAATCAATTATAGTAACACTGCATTCTTATTTCAGTAGCAGTACTTTCATTGTAGCGTAAATTTGTTTGATAACTCGTTACTAGAAAAAATCATTTATTTTTAACATTGTTATTCCCATCAATGATCATAATACACTATTAAGTACTGTTATAAATGACTTCAGTTAATATTACCCTTTTGTTTTAGCTCCTCCTTGTATTGTTTCAGCTCATCTTTGTATTGGTTCAGCTCCTCTTTACATTGATATTCACTGTTTTAAAGAAAGAATACAAATGCATACAGTAATGCAATGACACATGGAGAACAAGAAGAATAAAGATGTCATGAAGAATAAAGCGAAGTTTTGAAGGCGAAAGGGTTCAACTTGATATTAATAAGTTGTACCTATTTATGCCTTCATGTGTGTTTTTAAAAACAAACAACAAATAGTAATGTGTTTTTCTGTATAGTTTTAAAATATAAAAGACTTGCTGAGGACTGAAATGATCAATATATTCTATATTTTATTGTAATACTATACCTTGCTTGAAGGTTCTCAGAATTTGTCTTGTATTGTTCCAGTTCCTGACTAGAATGAAGAAATAGTACATATAAAACATACGTATACACACACACACACACACACACACACACACACACAGTAAATGTTACGTTACGCTGATGCAGGATAACCATTCTTTAATGAAGAAAACAAAAAAATTAATAGTTAATTGGTTTACAGTATGCACCCTTAGTATATTCTGTGAAAAACTGTAATAGATCTAATGGGACATGTCACATAACAAATGTACATATTTTATAGGTACACTGCAAATATTTCACTTTTTGTAGCATTTACTCTACCGTGAAAAATGACGTAACGATAAGTATGTTTTACTGAACCAAAAAAAAAGTCTGGGCTATACCAAACCGGACAAGCAAAGTATTGTTTTGTTGTTGCAGATTCTGCTGAGTGTTCTCTCTTGATATCTAGTTTTCATTGTCTCTACTGATTCTCTGCAGAGTTTCTCTGCTTTATTGTCACTTATAATAAAGACAATAATAATTAAGTCTGACTTCTAGCATCAAAACCTCAAAATTTGGAGAGTGATTACTCCACACGAAATGAAACGTTTCCTGTGCTTCTTTCAATATATATCATGAAGAGTAAAGGCAGAATTCAGAAATGAAAAGGAGGTCCAACCTGATACTAACAAGTTGTACCGAATTACTCGACTGGTGAGTATGTCCTTCTTTCTTTGATGTAAATAAGAAAAATGCATTGCTGTACAGTTTTGAAATTGTAAAAGTATTGCCATGGACAACATTACACTCTATAATACTATACCGTGCTTGGAGTTCATGCTGAAGATTCTTCTTGTGCTTTTCGAGTTCATCTCTAGAAATAAGAAATATCACATAATATGCAGAAAAGGTTTTAAAAGATGTTATGAAGATGCTTTTATTAGCTGTATCAAGGTATACCTACAATACACACATCATTTTGAGGTCTAATCCTTGATATAAACCAAGCGTTAACTACAAATGTTGCTTCTTATTAATAGTTAGAAAGGTTAAAGTTGTTAAGTATAGTTATTGGGTTGGGTTAAGCATGTAGAATATGGTCGAACAAAATATGTATCAGTAGTAATAAACAGACCTTGTGTTAATAAAAGGTATGATAATAAGCAAGTGGTTAACAATGAGAAGTGGTCTATTTATTCATTACATTAGGTGTACAAACATATAAACAAAACAAAACAAATAAACATAACACAAATGATTATGACCAGTGTTCGGCACATTACTTAAAAAAAGTAATTAGTTATAGTCTTGCAAAAAGCAACTGAGTTAGTAATTGAGTTACATTATTAAAAGTAACTAATTACCAGGGAAAATAACTATTTAAATATGTCAAATAACTTGGATGTCTCCAATATAAATATGGTAAATAAATGAAAATGATACTCAACAGAAAAAACATTCTACACTAATCTACACTATTTGAATGTTTCTGTGGGATAATGTGAGAGACACCTATTAAATTCAATATATTATTGAAAATATTATCAACTCTCTATGGACACCTTGGGAATATAATCGTCATAGTATTTTTTTCATAGCATTATAATATGATTTTGTGCTACTTTAGCATTTTAAGATGAAAGGACTTTAGTATTTAGAATAACCGTGAATATGTTGACTGAACTTTAGGACTGGTGTGGTGCTTAAGATATCGTTTGTCTTTTAGCATTTCTATTAAAAAAGGGTTGGACACACAAAATAATTGTGATAAAATTGTGGTACTACAAATTCAACTAGTAATAACAATATAAAACACACTAGGCATAATGAGCTGCTGGGTTTATGAATATTAATCACATTGTCTGTGCTGATTTGCTGAAGACTTCCAAAGGTTCTGTTATTTGGAATGAAAATACAACAAAGAATATTGTTTACATGTTGTACGTAGATTCTGTGTTTTATGTATGTAGTTCTGTATCTTTCTTTGTGTCTGTGAGTCAAAGCATCTGTGACCCGTGCTCCTTCACACTAGAGTTTATGGTACGTCAAATACAGGTACATTACACTGTACATCCATTAAAATCAACTGAGCCTATAATCAATTATAGTAACACTGCATTCTTATTTCAGTAGCGGTGGTAGCACCATTGTAATGAGGGAAATGGTAGTTCATTTGATTACTTGTTAAAAATAACGTTGTTTATTTATAACGTCATTATTAACATCAATGATCATAATAAACTATTAAGTAACATTATAAATTACTTCGGTTTATATTACCTTTTTTTTTCCAGCTCCTCTTTGCATTGTTTCAGATCCTCTTTGTATCGATATTCACTGTTTTAAAAGAAAGGATACAAATGTATACAGTAATATAATAACACATGTAAAACAAGAATACAACTTTAAGGACACCATTAAAGTGCTTAACTCTCTAAAGGTGGACTGTGGCTGTATGTATAAGTATTATAATTGGCATATTTAGCTGATAGCACAGTACAGACACATATGAACGTACAGAGTACATATGTATTTCATGAAGAATGAAGGCAACATTTTAAAGGCAAAAGGGCCACAACTTGATATTATTAAGTTGTACACATTTATGCCTTTATCTGTGTTTTTATAAACTAAAAAAATAAAAGTAATGTGGTTTTCTGTAGTTTTAAAATATAAAACTATTACTAAAGACTGAAAATATCAATACTATACCTAATACTATACCTTGCTTGAAAGTGCTCAGAATTCTTCTTGCATTGCTCCAGTTCCTGACTAGAATAAAGAAATATAGCATAAGAATACACAACATAAAAAATACACTATTAAGCACAACAGATTAAGCAACAGATGACTGTGACTGGTAAGAAATGTTTCCTGTACATTTTAAAATATATATCAGAAAATTAAAGCAAAAATACACTGACAGGAACTAAAATGAAAGCTACACAATACTGGGACTGGTGTCAGACTGCTCCTCCAATTCTGACTGCCTAGGGTGTTCAAGGAAGCTCCACCAGCTTGGAGCCAACTGTCTTGCTGGAAGTGAGTGCGGTCAGGAGTGCTGCCTTAGCAGACAGGAATTAAAGCACAACTGACTCTAACGGCTCAAAGGAACTCTCTGAAGGCCAGCCAGAACCACAGAGGGATTGTATGAGGGCACAAGGAGTAATCTAGAAGGATTTAACCTTCTGGCCCCGCTCAGGAACCTCACAATGAGATCATGCTTTCCCAAAGGCCGGCCGTCTATAGCATCATGACAAGCTGAAATGGCAGCCACATACACTTTCAAGGTGGAGGGTGATAGCCTATGCTCCAACTTTTCTTGCAGGAAGGAGAGCAGTACTCCAATTGTGCACCTTTAGGGGGTCTTCTCTGTGAGAAGAACACCAGTTACCAAACAGTCTCCACTTCAAGGCATGGGCTGGCCTCGTAGAGGGAGCTCTTGCCTGAGTAACAGTTTTCACCACAGCCTGTGGTAAATCATTTCTGCCACGTCCTTCCAGAAGCCACACAGGAGGTTCCACAGATCTGGATGCAGGTGCAACATGGTGCCAATCCCCTGAAAAAGGGAGTCCTTTCTCAAAGGTATGCGCCAGTGAGGGGCTGTCACGACGAGATTGAGTTCTTAAAACTAAGTCTGAGTGGGCCAGTATGGAGCAACCAACAGGACATTTTCCTCGTCCTCCCTGACAGCTGTGTGCCAGCACGTCTGGGCTGAGAAACCTTGGTCTGGGAAGAGAACAGCTGGTAATAGGAGGATACACAAAATGTGAACAGATCCCCCTGAGCCTCTCCGAATCGACTCCAAATCAGCTGAATCGTCTTGGGGTGGAGTTGCCATTCTCTGGGAAAGTAAGCTGTCATGAAAGCGCATCAGCTGCATGATTGAACTCCCCCAAAATATGTACCGCATGCCCCATGCGGCATGATTGTAAACCCCCTTGATGGTTGATGTACGACACAGTTGCAGTATTGTCCGTGGAGACCAATACATGCTTGTCAGCAGCGGCCTGAAGAGCTGCAGAGCTAGATGCACTGCCAGTAGCTCTAGGCAGTTGATGTGCCGAAGCAGACAAGTCCCTATCCAGAACCTTGAGGCTGCCTGCCCGCTGCATGTAGCACCCCAGCCTGTCATGGAGGCATCTGTGGTTACAACCACATACTGTGACACTTGTTCCAAAGTCTGACCATCTACTAAAAGTGTGATGACAAGCCAGCGTGATTGTCACACGGAGTGTCCCACTGCACCATACCCATCTTGGGACTCAGGAGTGTATCCAGTGCTGAAGTGGTCTCATATGAAGCAAACCCGAGCGGTGTGACTGCAGCTGTGGAAGCCATATGCCCCAGGAGTCTTCAACAGGAGCTTTTGCAGGGCCCAGTTCAAAACTCACAGGTCCAGGTGCGGTCAGAAAGCTACCACCTTTCTTTGGGACAATGAAGTAGGGGCTGTAAACCCCTCTTCACCTTGGCGACTTGTTCACCCTCCCTGAAAAGCAATTCCTCTCCAGGCCATCCATCTTAGGGTCTCTTACTTGTCTTCCTAGAGGACTTAGAGGCAGGGTGGACTCCGCCCTCCTGCACAATGCCTAAAGGCCTCAGGCGGGAGCCTAGGACAATTCCACCAGGTGGGGCCGCACAACTAAAACGTCATCTTTAAAAAAGATGCGAATCGACCTTGCACAGAAATTGCTCTTCTAGGTGAGAAACCCAGGGTATAACACGGATGCCACTAATCGCGTCTTCAAACAGCTTCTGTTTCAGCTTCTCCTCTTTCTAGTAGCACATTAAAGCTTGTAGTCATAAGACTGTCGGCTCTGAAGCAAAATCTGATGAATGGTTTTCACCTATTTGTACTGTGTGACGGGAACGGGCTGTTCATTGCCGTTTTCTCTTAATCAGAGCTAATCAGGGCTCCAAGCAAGACCACAGACTGTTGTCACAACAAAACTCATAGTGACTGACAGACAGGAAACTTTCTTAACAAAATTGTGATACTACGAATTCTACTACTAATAACAATATAAAACACATGATGATTAATGAGTTGCTGGGTATATGAATAATAATCACATTGTGCTGATTTGCAGAAGTATTTCAAAGGAATTCCATAATTTTGGCATGAATTTATGTATAATGCCATTATTCCCATCAATGATTATGATACACTGTTAAGTAAGTTAAGTAAGTTTATATTACCTTTTAGTTTCAGCTCCTCTTTGTATCGATATTCACTGTTTCAAAATAAAGAATACAAATGTATACAGTAATATAATAACACAGAAAACAAGAAAACAACTTATATATATATATATATATACATGAAGGATGAAGGTAACATTTTTAAAGCAAAAGAACAATGTGTCTTTTCTGTAAAGTTTAAAAAGTTTTATTTTTGCTAAGAACTGAAAATATCAATATATTCAACATTCTATTATAATACTATACCTTGCTTGAAAGTGCTCAGAATTCTTCTTGTATTGTTCCAGTTCCTGACTAGAATTAAGAAACATAGCATACAAATACACAAAATTAAAAATATATACTATTAAGCACAACAGATGGCTGACAACTCAGAGAATTAAAGCAAACCCTACGGACAGGAACTAAACTATAAGGAATAATTAAATGAATGGAATCAGACTAAACAAGGACAGGAAAATAACCAAAATAGGAAACAGGAAGAATTAAGAGGGCAAAATATTATAGAATAATCTACACTATTATAATATTTCTGTGGGACAATATGAGAAACACCTATCAAATTAAATATGTTATTTAAAATATTAGCAACTCTTGGGAAGAGAACTTTAGTATTTAGAATAACCATGAATATGTTGACTAAACTTTAAGACTAGTGTGGTAGGACACTTAACCTCTAGTGATTATCATCGAATTGATTACAGAGATCGTCTCTGCATTTAATAACAAATTGTTCAAGCTCTTCATTATACATCCCTGTCATTGTACTCTTCTACATTATACTGTACAGTGCTTTGATGCAACCTGTGTTGTTAAAAGCGCTATATAAATAAAATGATTGATTGATTGAATGATTGTGTGGTGCTTAAGATATCGTTTGTCTTTAAGCGTTTCCATAAAAAACAGGGGAAAATGAAAAATAATTGTGATAAAATAGTGGTACTACAAATTCCACTACTAATAACAATATAAAATGCACTAGGAATAATGAGCTGCTGCTTTATATTACCTTTTTCGTTTCAGCTCCTCTTTGTATTGATATTCACTGTTTTAAAAGAAAGAATAAAAAATTAAGGACAACGTTAAAGTGCTTGGCTCTCCAAAGGAGGACTGTGGCTGTATGTATAAGTATTATAATTGGCATATTTAGCTGATAGCACAGTACAGAAAGAAATTTGTGTATATATATTGTGACGAGCGTCCCAAGCAGCCATCAGTGTCGCCCTGGTAACCAACGAGGAGCACGTGCATGCACTCGTCACAGGCTGACCGGTCTCAGCTGTTGCTCATCAGCGGGCCGGGATAAAAAGGCACGCTGTCAATGAGCTTTTGCCTCCATGACTGCTGGTATTAACGACTCTTCTCTTGTCCCCTGCAGAAAGCAGCGTGTAGACCGGTTAGTCGGCACCCCACGGCACGCATTCACTCTGCACCAAGAAGGAAGAGAATGAGCACCGTTGCCCGCGTATCCCACAGACTGGCACTTTCACCCGTATTTCTTTTGGTTTTTGGCTTTGTTGAATAAATCCACCCTACTTGCTGTGAGTTTCTTCACCCTGTCACGCTGGTGGAGAATGCTGGCAAGAGTGAAGAAACACCGGCAAGTGATCTCGTCTTCGCTTCCTTATATTTTTTTTTTTCTGCCCCCTTTTAGTTTACGCGTGGCGTAGCACTCCTCCCCCTGCCATGGAGGAACTGATACAATGGCTCACCGAGGTTAGCATCTGCCAGCAACAAATCATGGAGCCCCTGGCTCTCGACAGGCGAAACAGAGCAGGAGGTCGCCGCCTACAATCCGCTGCTGCCCAACAGATTCCACTGCGGACCCCGAGCCAAAGCCACCAAACTGCTGCCAAAAATATCCGCAGATGATGATACAGAGGCGTACTTGCAAATGTACGAGACAGCAGCCAACGCAGAGGGTTGGCACCCCGAGGAGTGGGCACGGATATTAGCCCCCTCATAAGCGGCGAGGCGCAGCGCGCGTACTTCTTGCTTTTCGTGCGCGGGCGGCAGAGAAGCTACCAAAGCGTGCGCCGAGAAATCCTCTCCCGACTCAGGCCCAACAACACCAATACAACCAGGAGCCCAACCAAGGAAATTCCAGGCCTTAGACCAAGTGATGGTCCTCGTTCCCACAGCTGCCTGCAAGTTTCTGGCCACCTGGCAGGGCCCATACACAGTGCTGAAAAGGTTTGGGCCTGAAATATACCATCTACATCAGCTTGGACGATGCAGAGCAGACCAGCGATATAATATCAACCTCTTAAAGAGATGGGTAGGGAATGGGGACCAGCTTGCTGCCCTCGCTACTTCTGATCTCGTGGTTGTGTACGTCAACGCCCATCTCTCGGCTGCCCAGAAGGGGGAACTCCAGCACCTGATTGGTCGGTTCTCTGGCGCGTCTTCCCCTTACCCCAGGCAGACCAACGTAAAAGAGTATGACATCCGGATGGCCCCAGCAGTCATCGTCTAGCAACTGAGGCTCGTCGACAAGCTATTGAGGATGAGGTCCAACAGATACTGAATTTGGGGGTAACTGAACCATGGTGTTTTTCTCGATTGCTGGGAATGGTTCAGTACATACAGTATTGACCATGGACCTCACCAATGGATACTTAGAATCAGCTAATCCTAAAACCACTTTCTCCACTCCCAGTTTTCATTGGCAGTAGCGGACCCTTCCCTTTGGCTCTCACGGTGTGCAAGCTACCTTCCAAAGGATTTAAGCCATTATTTGTGTGTTTTTTATAAAGAAAAAACGTTTTTCTGTACAGTTTTGAAATATAAAACTATTGTTAAGGACTGAAAATATCCATATATTCTATTCTAATACTATACCTTGCTTGGCAACGCTCAGAATTCTTCTTGTGTTGTTCCAGTTCCAGACTTGAATTAAGAATATAGCATAAAAATACAAAATATAAAAAATACACTATTAAACGCAACAGATGAAAGATGATTTAATTATAGCACTGTTATTCCCATCAATGATTATAATACACTATTAAGTTATTACTTTATATTACCTTTTTGTTTCAGTTCCTCTTTGCATTGTTTCAGCTCCTCTTTGTATTGAAATTCACTGTTTTAAAAGAAATAATAAGATGTATACAGTAATACAATACACATGAAAAACAAAAATACAACTTTAAGGACACTATTGAAGGGCTTGTCTCTCTAAAGGAGGACTATGGCTGTATGTATGAGTATTATAATTGGCACAGTACAAACAAAATTGTATATACATAGATATAAATATATAAACTATTGCTAAGGACTGAAAATATTAATATATTATATATTCTTTTCTAATACTATACCTTGCTTGAAATTTCTCAGAATTCTTCTTGTATTATTCCAGTTCCTGACTAGAGTTAAGAAATATATCATAAAAATACACAATATAAAAATACACTATTAAACACAACAGATGACTGTTACAGTTCTGATATGTGGTAAGAAATGTTTCCTGTACCTTTTAAAATATATATATATCAGAGAATTAAAGAAAAATTACATGGACATAAAGTACAAGGGATAATTAAAAACGTGAATGGTATCATAATCAGGCAAAACAAGGACAGGAAAATGACCAAAACCAAGAAACACAGGAAGAATTAGGGGCAAAATATTATACAAAAATCTACACTATTTTAATAGTTCTGTGGGATAATGTGAGAGACACCTATCAAATTCAATATATTGATAAAAATGTGATCTACTGTCTATGGAAACCTTAAGAATATAATCGTCATAGTATCTTTTAATAGCATTATAATTTGATGTGATATGATCACATTGTCTGAGCTGATTTGCTGAAGAATTCCAAAGGAATTCCTTTAATTTGACACAAAAATACAACAAAGAATATTGTTTGCATGTAGCATGTTGATTTTGTGTTTTATGTATGTAGTTCTGTATCTTTCTTTGTGTCTGTGAGTCAAAGCATCTGTGACCCGTGCTCTTTCACACTAGAGTTTATGGTACGTCAAATACATTACACTGTACATCCATTAAAATCAACTGAGCCTATAATAAATTATAGTAACACTATTTTTTTTTGTCAGTAATGGTAGCACCATTGTAACGGGGAAACAGTATTATGTAATTTCCATAAATGATTATGATAAACTATTAAGTAATGTTATAATTGACATAAGTTTATATTACCTTTTGTTTCAGATCCTCTTTGTATCGATATTCATTGCTTTAAATAAAAAGAATACATATGTATACAGTAATATAATAACACGTGGAAAACAAGAATACAACTTTAAGGACGCCATTGAAGTGGTTGTGTCTCTAAAGGTGGACTGTGGCTGTATGTATAAGTATTATAATTGGCAAATTTAGCTGATAGCCCAGTACAGAAAAGACATTTGTGTGTCTACTGTATATATATATATATATATATATATATATATATATATATATATATATACACACACACACATACGGACACACTGCTCCAATGAGAGAGAGCATTTTTAGCACAGGGACATAGTTTGGACTTTTTCCACCTTTTGTCACTACTAATAAATAAAAGTACCCTCTGGGGTTTTTGTTTGAGCTCTCCATTTCATGTGATTCTTCTCCGCGTGACACTGGTGGAGAATGCAGGCAGAAGAGTGAAGAATCACCGACAAGTGATGGGGGTAAGAAGAGTTTTTGTTCTCATTTTCTGTTTTCCTGGTTCTGTCAGTTAGTCGAAGCGCTCCCCCCAACATGGAAGAAGCATTACAGAGCTCTGCGAGGTCAGCATCCACCAACAGCAAATCGCTGAGCACCTTGCCTGTCGCCAGGGTGAGACTGAGAAGGAACTTGTGTCTCTCAGAACAGCTGCGGCTCAATGCGTTCTGCTGCCTGACCGCCGTGCCCAAGACACCAATCTTCTGCAAAAAAAGACTGTCCACGATAATGCAGAAGCATATATAGAAATGTTTGAGACAACTGTGAATGTTGAGGATGGCATCCTGATGAGTGTTAGCTCCCTCTAATGGGTGAAGCCCAACGCGCCTATTTTTATCTCCTATTCAAGGCGGCAGATAAATTCCCTCTACATGCTACGAGCCCATGCCCACCGAGGGCAGGACAAACACAACTTGGATCACACGTCCTGTTTGGGATTCGGGAAGTTCCTCAGGCCTCAACTGGCTTCACCTCCTTCAAACTCCTCTTCACCTCCTGGATGTTGCCAAGGAAGCCTGGGAACAGCAGCTGTCAGCCTATCGGAGAGTGGTCAAACACATCAAAGAGATGAGGGAGAGGATCGACTGGGTCATGCCATTAGTTCGGGAACACCTCCGCAATGGCACAACAGGCCCATCAACACCAATTCAACCAGGCAGCCCAACCATGGGAATTCCAGCCCGGAAACTGAGTGATGGTCCACGTTCCCACAGCTGCCTTCAAGTTTCTGGCCACCTGGCAGGGCCCATACACAGTGCTGAAAAGGTTTGGGCCTGTAACATACCATCTACGTCAGCTTGGACGATGCAGAGCAGACCAGCTATATCATATCAACCTCTTAAAGAGATGGGTAGGGAATGGGGACCAGCTTGCCACCTCGCTACTTCTGATCCCGTGGTTGTCTATGTCAATGCCCATCTCTCGGCTGCCCAGAAGGGAAATCCAGCACCTGATCAGTCTGTTCTCTGGCGTGTCTTCCCTTACCCCAGGCAGACCAACGTAAAAGAGCACGACATCCGGACGGCCCCAGGACTCATCGCGTCTAGCAGAGACCCTACCGTGTCCCTGAGGCTCATCGACAAGCTATTGAGAATGAGCTCCAACAGATATTGAATTTGGGGGTAATTGAACCATGGTGTGTTTTTCGATCGCTGGGAATGGTTCAGTACATATTGACCATGGACCTCACCAATGGATACTCAGAATCAGCTAATACTAAAACCGCTTTCTTCACTCCCCAGTTTTCATTGGCAGTACCGGATCCTTCCCTTTGGCTGTCACAGGGTGCAAGCTACCTTCCAAAGGATTTATGCCATTATGACTCAGTTTCCCACAACCCCATGCCTTGGGCCAATTAGCCCTGCCAGGCGTTTCCCATCACCACGCCCTATATAATGAACTTCCTCACAGACACTCACAGCGAAGTCTTGTTTGTTCCTGCTGCAATTCTGAGCATTCTTCTTTGTGTTTGATTACCTGTTGCTGATTTGGATTGTCTTTGTTCTCTGATTGTTCTCTGCCTGTCTACTGACCTTCTGCCCGCTCCTGACTCTAATTATAAGCTGCCCGCCTCGACCTTCTGCCTGGTATCGTTTACATTTATGATCATCCCTGTATTGTACTTTGCTCCTGTTTGACCCTGCCTGCCTGACCACAATTAAAGTCTTGTCGCACATGGATCCGAATGTCTTTGACCCTTCCTTACACTACCTCTCTAGTAAGTTGTTCGGTATTTTTTCTTTGTGCAGTTTACTGGTTTTGTTTTCTTCCCGTGGAGTTTTTATTTTTCCAAGTACTCCTTTCTATTGTTTGCATTGTTAACTATACCTCGGTCCGAGAAGAACTTTTGTTGAAATAGTTTTTTTTTTTTTTTTTTTTTGTGCAAAGATTTTTATTAAATCTACATTTCTTGAGCTCTGCCTAAAGTGTTTCATTTGGATGCAACACTACTCTCCTTGTGGCTAAGTGGTAAATTGCTTGACCACCACACCAGAGACCTGAGTTCAAGTAAGGGTAAGTGACAGTTTTTCTGTACAGTTTTGAAATAAAAAACTATTGTTAAGGACTGAAAATATCAATATATTCTATTCTAATACTATACCTTGCTTGAGCGTGTTCAGAATTCTTCTTGTATTGTTCCAGTTCCTGACTAGAATTAAGAATATAGCATAAAAATACACAATATAAAAAAATACACTATTAAACGCAACAGATGACAGATGATTTATTTACAGCACTGTTATTCCCATCAATGATTATAATACACTATTAAGTTATGCTCTAAATTACTTCAGTTTATATTACCTTTTTGTTTCAGTTCCTCTTTGCATTGTTTCAGCTCCTCTTTGTATTGATATTCACTGTTTTAAAAGAAAGAATAAAATGTATACAGTAATACAATAACACATGGAAACAAAAATACAACTTTAAGGACAACATTGAAGTGCTTGGCTCTCTATAGGAGGACTGTGGCTAGATTTATAATTGCCATTTTTAGCTGATAGCACAGTACAGACAAGAATGCGTGCATACATACACACACACACACACACACACACACACACACACACATATATATATATATATATATATATATATATATATATATATATATATATATATATTATGCAGTGTGTGACGAGCTCTGAGGAACCAGCGGCGCCTGGCAACAAACATGGAGCACCTGGATTCACTCATCGCAGGTTGTAGCTGTGGTCTGTTCCCCTCTGACTTGAATAGGCCACGAGGCACGCCAGAGGGGTGAGTATGAAACTGCTGACAATAACATAATTTTTCTTGTGTTCCCTAGACAGCAGCGTGTGACCAATCAGCCACCACTGCACCACAGCGACCAGAAAGATCTGTAGAGCACTGCAGCACCTATCACACCCTGGGACTTCACCCTCCGGGTATTTATTTAGACTTTCTCTTGCCACGTGTTTCTTCACTCCGCCACACTGGTGGAGAATGCAGGCAAATTTGTGAAGAAAACACCGGTAAAGAGATCTTGTTTTCACCCCAAAACTTTTTTCCATCACCCAACAGTTCGCTGGCCAGTTGAGCGCTCCGTGATCAAGGATCTACCGGTACCTGTGCTGCTGGGACGAGAATGGCCAGGATTTGACCACCTGCCTAACTGCTGCCACCCAGCCTGCCAGCCTAGAGGGAACTGTCGACGACAGAGGCCGGCCAAGGGACCTTCATAATCAACACTGCCAATAGCAGGAGAGACGGTGAGTCCCCCTCCCAAAATTCTAATCTGTTTTATGATGTGTTTCAGAAGATTACAGGAGGGGTTCAAACAAACCCTTAAGTAAATGCTGCGGTGGGTGGTGACAGAAGACAGGAGGGACTGGGATTTTAATGATACCCCCACGTGCTCTTCAGGATCAGGAAGCCTCAACTGTTTTACCCCCTTCATGCTCCTCTTTGGCCGGCAGCGCAGAGGCCTCCTGGATGTCGTTAAGGAGGTGTGAGAGCAGCAGCAGGCAGCCCATCCGACTGTGATCGAGCACGTCAAGGAGATGAGGAGAGAATCAACCGTGTCATGCCATTAGTCTGAGAACACCTGAGTAAGGCACCAGAGGCCCAACAGCGGTTGGTACTCGCTCCTCACGGCCGCTTGCAAACCGCTGGCAGGGGCCATATGCTGTCAAGGAGCGGTGGGCCCGTCAAATATTGTCTCCATCAACCTGGCAGATGCCACCCTCCGCTTTTGCAATGACTTTCGTCAACTGAATGAAGTATCTGAGTTTGACGGCTACCCCATGCCTCGGGTGGAAGAGTTTCTTGACTGAGTGGGAAGGGCCTGATATATTTCATCACTTGACCTGACAAAAGGGTACTGGCAGGGTAATGTCCACACCCAGCGGCCACTGGCAATATCGGACCCTTTCCTTTGGTCTGCACGGGACCATGATGGACATCTTCCTCCACCCCATCAAGCCTACGCAGCCAGGTATTTGGATGACGTCATCATTCACTCAGGCATGGGAAAATCACATTGACCGCTCTGGAGGGTGCTGTCCGAACTTCAATGGGATGGGCTTACGACCAACCCACGGAAATGTCATCTGGCGCTCTTCGGAGCCCAGTACCTGGGTTTCCAAGTCTGGAGGGGCCTCATCCGGCCACAGGAGAAGAAGGTGGAAGCACCTCGGCCCCTAACCAAAACCCAGGCATGAGCCTTTTTTGTGGTTGGCGGGCTATTATAGGTGTTTCATCCCCAACTTCTCCTCTCTAGATGCCTCCCTGATAGATCTGACCAGGAATTGGAAGCCAGAGAAAGTTAACTGGACCCCCGCTGTGAAAGAGGCTTCTGGGAAGATCACTCATCACAGGGTGATCGGTTATTTAGAGCACTCTCTTGCCGTGTGTTTCTTCACCCTGCCACAATATGTGTATGTGTGTGTGCATGTGTGTATATATATACACATATATGTCATTAAGAATGAAGGTGAAATTTTGAAGGCAAAAGGGTCCAACTTAACAATAATAAGTTGTACCTATTTATTCCTTTATTTTTAAATTTAAAACTATTGCTAAGGACTGAAAATATCAATATATTCAACATTCTATTCTAATACTATACCTTGCTTGAAAGTGTTCAGAATTTGTCTTGCTTTGTTCCAGTTCATGACTAGAATTAAGAAACAAAGCATAATAATACACAATATTACAAAAAATACACTATTAAGCACAATGGATGACTGTGACAGTTCTGACATGTGGTAAGAAATGTTTCCTGTACCTTTAAAATATATATCAGAGAATTAAAGCAAAAGTACATGGACATGAACTAAACTACATAGGATAATTAAAAACATGTGAACAGAATCATAATCAGATGTTTTTATGTATGTAGTTCTGTATCTTTCTTTGTGTCTGTGAGTCAAAGCATCTGTGACCCGTGCTCCTTCACACTACAGTTTATGGTACGTTAAATACAGGTACATTACACTGTACATCTATTAAAATCAACTGAGCCTATAATAAATTATAGTAACACTGCATTTTTGTCAGTAACGGTAGCACCATTGTAATGGGGAAACAGTAATTAATTTGATTACTTGTTACTGGCAAAAAGAATGCCATTTATTTATAACACCGTTACTCCAATCAATGATTATAATACACTTTATGTAATTTTATAAATGACTTTTATATTACCTTTTTAGTTTCAGCTCCTCTTTATATCGAAATTCACTGTTTTAAAAGAAAGAATAAAATGTATACAGTAATATAATAACACATGAAGTGACACCATTGAAGTGCTTGTCTCTCTAAAGGTGGACTGTGGCTGTATGTATTATACAGTACAGACAAGAATGCATATACATACATACATACACACACACACACATATTAAGAATAAAGGTGAAATTTTGAAAGCAAAATAGGGTCCAACTTGATAATAATAAGTTTTACTTCTTTATTCCTTTAACTGTGTTTTTTTATGAACAAAAAAAGTAATGTGTTTTTTTGTACAGTTTTAAAAAATAAAACTATTGCTAAGAACTGAAAATATCAATATATTCTATATGCTATTCTAGTACTATACCTTGCTTGAACACGCTCAGAATTCTTCTTGTATTGTTCCAGTACATTACTAGAATTAAGAAATATAGTATAATATTAAACAAATACACTATTGAGTGCAGCAGATGACTGTGACAGTTCTGACATGTGGTAAGAAATGTTTCCTGTACCATTAAAAGTATACATCAAAGAATTGAAGCAAAATTTCACAGACAGGAATTAAAATATAAGGGATAATTAAAAACACTGCTGAGCTGCTTGTTTATGAATATTAATCACATTGTCTGTGCTGATTTGCTAAAGACTTCCAAAGGAATGTAATTTTAACACGACATTACAAGAATATTGTTTACATGTAGCATGTTGATTTTGTGTTTTATGTATGTAGTTCTGTATCTTTCTTTGTGTCTGTGAGTCAAAGCATCTGTGACCCGTGCTCCTTCACACTAGAGTTTATGGTACGTCAAATACATTACACTGTACATCCATTAAAATCAACTGAGCCTATAATCAATTTTAATAAGACTTTTTTTTGTCATGTCAGTAACGGTAAAAATGCTGTTTATGTAAAACGCCATTATTCTCATCAATGATTATAATACACTATTAAATAATGTTATAAATGACTTGAGTTTATCAGTTTATGTTACCTTTTTGTTTCAGCTCCTCTTTGCATTGTTTCAGATCCTCTTTGTATGATATTCACTGTTTTAAAAGAAAGAATAAAATGTATACAGTAATATAATAATACATGGAAAACAAGAATACAACTTTAAGGACACCATTGAAGTGCTTAGCCCTCTAAAGGTGGACTGTGGCTGTATATATAAGTATTATAATTGGCATATTTAGCTTGTTGGACCGTGTATATATATATGTGTGTGTGTGTGTGTGTGTGTGTGTGTGAGGACTGAAATTTGATATTAATAGGTTTTATATTTATGCCTTTATTTGTGTGATTTTTATAAACAAAAACAAAATAAACCAAAAAAGTTTATGTGTTTTTCTGTATGGTTTTAAAATATAAAACTATTGTTAAGGACTGAAAATATGAATATATTCTATTCTAAAACTATACCTTGCTTGGAAGTTCTCAGAATTGATCTTGTGTTGTTCCAGTTCATGACTAGAGTTAAGAAATAGAGCATAAAAATACACAATATAAAAAAAATACATTATTAAGTGCAACAGATGGTAGTGGCAGCTCTGACTTGTGATAAGAAATGTTTTTCTGTACCTTTAAAATTATAAATCCGTTACCTTGGAGGTTACAGGCCATCTCCTCCCGCACCACTCTAGGGAGGTCTCTAGTCAGTTCTAGTGATCATTTCTGAGCATTTACCATTTTATTCTCTTCCTTGTTACTGCACACTTCAGGGCACCTGCTTCTCAGCCCAAGACACCAGCCCAGAAAGGCAGCCCATACCAGAAGCACTAAAAATTAGCGAGGTAGGTAGCCTGTACTCGGAAAGCATCCAAATTTTACAACATACACTCTAACAACCATCAAGTCATTCTCCAGCTCCGCTGGTTGCATTCACAACCCACATCTCTTAGAAACTTGGACAAATTCTGCAATGGAATGCCTACTGCCAGAACCACTGCCTAATAAAACGTCCACGAGCACCGATTACCTCCTCGCCTCTTGCTCCAGAGTATTTCCCCTATCTCAACCCGAATCTGAGGCCATGAATGCTTACATTAAGGAAGAACTGGCTATGGACTTTATTTGCCCTTCTACATCCCCCGCCTCGGCTGGATTCTTTGTGAAGAAGAAAGATGGCGGCTTATTGCCTTGCATTGACTATTGGGGCCTGAATGATATCATTGTAAAATTTTGTTACCCTCTGCTCCCTAGTACCAGCCATGCTTGAACAACTCCACCTACACCAAGCTTGATCTGCATAACGCATACAACCCGATCCGCATTCGGGAGGTGATGAGTGAAAAACTGCTTTCTCCAACACAAACAGTCACTATGAGTACCTTGTTATGCCCTTCGGCCTTTCCAACAGTCCATCCGTCTTTTGAATGACTTCATGAATGACATCTTCAGAGACATGTTAAACCGTTGGGTGATCGTGTACATCGATGACATATAAATTTACTTCTACACCCTAGAGGCTCATGTCTGAGCTATTCTGTGCCGCCTAATTCAGAATCGACTTGTAGTCAAAAAGAAGAAGTGCATGTTTCATTGCACCAGCACATCATCCCTGGGATACATCATAAACCATGAGGAGTGGCAATGCACGAAAGGAAAGTGAAAGCCATGCTGGAGTAGCCCAGACCCCAAACTCTAAAAAAGAACTTCAACGATTCCTGGGGTTTGCTAACTTTTACTGACGCTTCATATGCAATTACAGCATCATCACAGCTCCCCTCAACTCCATGACCAAATGACAATCCAGCTGGCTAATCTGGTCCCCTGATGCCATGGAGGCTTTTGAGAACCTGAAGCTACACTTCACTTCAGCCCCTATACTACGACACCCAAATCCAAAGGAACCCTTCATCGTCAAGGTCGTTGCTTCAAGCACAGGAGTGGGAGACAATGTTCACCTGGACTTCTTCAACCATTGCCTCTACCCTGACGACCCTGGTTGCGCATTGCCCAACTCTCAAGGCAACATGCCCATTCTCACCATTGTAGACTGTTTCTCCAAAGCCTGCCATTTGATTCATCTTCCCAAAGGGCTCTTTTAGCATGGAGCTTACCGGGCCATCTCCTGAACTCTATGTCCCATACTGCCTCTTCCCTGGGGCTGAGTATGCACACCTGTCCCCTTCGCCACGCCCACTGCTCATTAGTCCCCTATTTTAAGGAATAGTCAATTCTATCGAAGTCTTGATTTGCTATGGTGATCATTTCTGAGCATTTACTATTGTATTCTCTGCCTTGTTACCACCTTTGGACTGTGTATCTAGCTCTCTGATTGTTCTCTGCCTGCTCATGACCTTTTGCTCATCTGTTCTGATACCTGGAGTGTCTCCTTGCTCTGTTTTGCCATTGTTTTGACCCTGCCTGTACGACCACTCCAATAAATGCTGCACATGGATCCCACTGAGCCTAGCGCCTCGTTACAATATCAGAGAATGAAAGCAAAATTACACGGACAGGAACTGAACTACAAGGGATAATTAAAAACATGTGAATGGATAATCTACTAATCTACAGTATTTTAATGTTTCTTTGGGACAATGTGAGAGACATCCATTAAACTCAACTGAGCCTATAATAAATTATAGTAAAACTGCATTTTTGTCAGTAGGGTAGGACTATTGTAAAACAGTAATTCATTTGATCGTTACCTACTCGTTACTGGAAAAAATAATGTTGTTTATTTACAATGCCGTTATATTAGTTTATGTTACCTTTTTGTTTCAGCTCCTCTTTGCATTTTCCAGGTCCTCTTTGTATTGTTTAAGCTCCTCTTTGTATTGATATTCCCTGTTTTAAAAAAAAAAGAATACACATATATACAGTAATACAATAACTTTAAGGACGCCATTAAAGTGCTTAACTCTCTAAAGGTGAACTGTGGCTGTATGTATAAGTATCATAATTGGCATATTTAGCTGATAGCACAGTACAGACAAGAATACACACACACACACACACATACACACATAGATATATATATATATATAAAACTAAAAAGTAATGTGTTTTTCTGTACAATCTTAAAATGAAAAAAAGACTGAAATATCAATATATTAAATATTCTATTCTAATACTATACCTTGCTTGAACACGCTCAGTACTCTTCTTGTATTGTTCCAGTACCTGACTAGAATAAAGAAATATAGCATAAGAATACACAATATAAAGAAACGCAATATTAAGTGCAAGAGATGACTGACAACTCTGACGTATGCTAAGAAATGTTTCCAGTACCTTTAAAATATATATCAAAGAATAAAAGCAAAATTACACGGACAGCAACTAAACTACAAGGGATAAATAAAAACACATGTAAACGGAATCATAATCAGACTAAACAATGACAGGAAAATGACCAAAATAGGAAATGTTTAACATTTCTAAAATAAAGGAGCAAAATTAAAAGTAATTGTGATAAAATTGTAATACTACTAATTCTAATAGCAATATAAAATGCACTAGGATTAATGAACTGTGGGGTTTATGAATATTAATTACATTGTCTGTGCTAATATGCTGAAAAATTCAAAGGAACTCTGTTATTTTGACATGAAATACAACAAAGAATATTGTTTACATGTAGAATGTTGATTTTGTGTTTTATGCATGTAGTTCTGTATCTTTCTTTGTGTCTGTGAGTCAAAGCATCTGTGACCCGTGCTCCTTCACACTAGAGTTTATGGTACGTCAAATACAGGTACATTACACTGTACATCCATTAAAATCAACTGAGCCTATAATCAATTATAGTAACACTGCATTTTTTTCATTGGCAGTAGTGCCATTGTAATGAGGGAAACAGTAATTCCTCTTATTACTCGTTCCTGGAAAATAACATTGTTTATTTATAACGCCGTTATTCCCATCAATGATTATAATACATTATTAAGTAATGTTAAAATTTTCAGATCCTCTTTGTATTGATATTCACTGTTTTAAAAGAAAAAAAAAAAACCAAATGTATACAGTAATACAATAACACATGAAAAACAAGAAAACAACTTTAATTGAAGTCTCTCTAAAGGTGGACTGTGGCTGTATATATAAGTATTATAATTGGCATATTTAGTATTAAAAAAATAAAATAAACATACTCATAATACTATACCTTGCTTGAGAGCGCTCAGAATTCTTGTTGTATTTTTCCAGTTCCTGACTAGAATTAAGAAATATATCATTAAAATAAACAATATTAAAAAAATACACTATTAATCACAACAGATGATTGTGACAGTTCTGACATGTGGTAAGAAATGTTTCTTGTACCTTTAAAAATATATATCAGAAAATTAATTAATTAATTAATTAGGCACATGGGGGTTTAAATTGGTGCTAGCAAGTCATAATAAATTAAATGACTTTATGTATTTATTATTTTAGATGCATATATATATATATATATATATATATATATATATATATATATATATATATACACACACACACACACACACACACACAGTAAATGTTACGTTTCACTGCTGCGGAAGAACATTCATTAGTGATGAAAACACAAGGCGTAATCCACAACAAGAGCTGAGCAAACACATAGAAACAAGTAAACCTGACAGGGGAGAAATACACAGACAGGAACTAAACTAAGTATTTGGGGGTGTATTTGCAGAAAAGGTTTTAAAAGATGCTTTGGTAAGACTTTATAATAGAGAACAGTAATTGGTGATTCTTGAATGATTTGTTCATTTTAAATTAATCTTTATTGTGGTTTAAGAAGTCATGGGAGTGCAACATCCTATAGGTTCTATATTGGAATTAGTTTAACTTTTTGAGTTGTTCATTCATCATGTGACAGCGTGAGCCAGAAAAGGCTTAATAATATTGACTTTTTATTGCCTCTTTGATTATGACATCATTCATTTTATAAACAGTAAAAAAATAAAAGCTACAATCATCTTGTCACGTTCCCAGGACTCTGTGTTTATGTTTTCGTTTAGTGCCATGTGCTCCCTGTGCCCTGCCTTCCCTCTGTGTTAATTATGTTATTGTCATCAGCTGTGTCTCGTCCAATTACCCTGTGTATTTAAGTCCTGTGTTTTGAGTTCTGTTGGTCCGAGCGTCAAGGTCCCTACCCGATGTCCGTACCTGTGTCTACCTGCCTGCCTGTTCTACCTGCCTGCCTTTTGTATCTTTATTTAACCATTTCAAGATTAAATCCATTTACGTTTACTTTATGTCTCGTGAGCTTCATCCGCAAAGCGCAACCGTGACAGAACGCTCGGACCTCAAAAGTAAATAGCGGCGTATTTTCCCCTTATTTTTTGTTTTTGCCATGTTTGCCCAGTTCAAAGACCCAAACTTCCTCATCGCCTGCTGGAGCAGGGGATTGCTCTCGAGGACTATACAGAACTATTCCTCGAACTGGCCAACGACTCCGCTACCCGGACTGCTCTCTGCTCGAACTCTATTTCCGCGGACTTAACACCTCCAGCCAAGCGCAGCTGTCCGGGAGCGGTCCTCGAGAGAGCCTCGCCGCATACGTCGAGTGGGTGCTGGTGTCGTGCAAATCAACAATGATGGTTGCGCCTGAGGACCGCGACACCAGCCCCACTCCAGATCCAGAGCCTAGCTCAGCCCTTCACCGCATGGTCGAGCCCCAGCCTGAGCCCACTGCTGACACGGGGCGGAGTCGGCGCGACCACGGACCCATCGCCAGAGAGAGCGACAGAGCCGTGGAGCGTAACAGGACCCGAGCCGATACGTCAGACCAGGTGCGCGAGCCAGCTGGCGGAGCTCCCCGCGGTGGAGACAGCCGACTGAGGAGGAGCGCGGAGTGGAGCTCCGCCCACTACACATCGGCTGAGGATGAGCTGATCATCCACCTGGGGCTGCTGGATCTGCAAAGGGAGCTGGATGATGTAGACTTGGACTTTGGACTTAGACTGGGCACCTCCCCTGTATCCTGAGTTCCTGTTCCCGTTCAGCTACCCAGTAAGCCCGCTGGTTCCGCCCAGCCGTCCCGTTAGCCCGCTGGTTCCGCCCAGCCGTCCCGTTAGCCCGCTGGTTCCGCCCAGCCGTCCCGTTAGCCCGCTGGTTCCGCCCCAGCCGCCCCGTTAGCCTCGCTGGTTCCGCCCAGCTGTCCCGTTCCTGTGCCTGCGCCACGTGCGCTCTGTCCCGTTCCTGTGCCGCGCCACGTGCGCTCTGTCCCGTTCCTGTGCCCGGCGCACGCGTGCGTTCTGTCCCGTTCCTGTGCCCGCGCCACGTGCGTTCTGTCCCGCTTCTGTGCCGGCGCGACGTGCGCTCCTCCAGTGCCCCGCGCCCGCGCGCCTCCCTCCAGTGCCCGCGCCCGTGCGCTTCCTCCAGTGCCCGCGCCCGCGCGCTCCTCCAGTGCCCCGCGCCCGCGGCGCTCCTCCAGTGCCCGCGCCACGTGCGCTTCTGTCCCGTTCGGTGCCCGTGCCACGTGCGCTCTGTCCCGTTCCTGTGCCCGCGCCACGCGTGCGTTCTGTTCCGTTCCTGTGCCCGCGCCACGTCGCTTCCCTCCAGTGCCCGCGCCCGACGCGCTCCCTCCAGTGCCCGCGCCACGTGCGCTCCTCTCCAGTGCCAGCGCCCGCGTCGCCTCCAGTGCCGCGCCCGCGTGCGCTCCCTCCAGTGCCCGCGCCGCGTCGCGCTCCTCCAGAAATGTTTCTTGTACCTTTAAAAATATATATCAGAAAATTAATTAATTAATTAATTAGGCACATGGGGTTTAAATTGGTGCTAGCAAGTCATAATAAATTAAATGACTTTATGTATTTATTATTTTAGATGCATATATATATATATATATATATATATATATATATATATATATATATATATATACACACACACACACACACACACACACACAGTAAATGTTACGTTTCACTGCTGCAGGAAGAACATTCATTAGTGATGAAAACACAAGGCGTAATCCACAACAAGAGCTGAGCAAACACATAGAAACAAGTAAACCTGACAGGAGAAATACACAGACAGGAACTAAACTAAGTATTTGGGGTGTATTTGCAGAAAAGGTTTAAAAGATGCTTTGGTAAGACTTTATAATAGAGAACAGTAATTGGTGATTCTTGAATGATTTGTTCATTTTAAATTAATCTTTATTGTGGTTTAAGAAGTCATGGGAGTGCAACATCCTATAGGTTCTATATTGGAATTAGTTTAACTTTTTGAGTTGTTCATTCATCATGTGACAGCGTGAGCCAGAAAGGCTTAATAATATTGACTTTTATTGCCTCTTTGATTATGACATCATTCATTTATAAACAGTAAAAAATAAAAAGCTACAATCATCTTGTCACGTTCCCGGACTCTGTGTTTATGTTTCGTTTTGGTGCCATGTGCCCTGTGCCCTGCCTTCCCCTCTGTGTTAATTATGTTATTGTCATCAGCTGTGTCTCGTCAATTACCCTGTGTATTTAAGTCCTGTGTTTTGAGTTCTGTTGGTCCGAGCGTCAAGGTCCCTACCCGATGTCCGTACCTGTGTCTACCTGCCTGCCTGTTCTACCTGCCTGCCTTTTGTATCTTTATTTAACCATTTCAAGATTAAATCCATTTACGTTTACTTTATGTCTCGTGAGCTTCATCCCGCCAAAGCTCAACCGTGACAGAACGCGGACCTCAAAAAGTAAATAGCGTATTTTCCCTTTTTATTTTTGTTTTTGCCATGTTTGCCCAGTTCAAAGACCCAAACTTCCTCATACGCCTGCTGGAGCAGGGGATTGCTCTCTCGAGGACTATACAGAACTATTCCTCGAACTGGCCAACGACTCCGCTACCCGGACTGCTCTCTGCTCGAACTCTATTTCCCGCCGGACTTAACACCTCCAGCCAAGCGCAGCTGTCCGGGAGCGGTCCTCGAGAGAGCCTCGCGCATCGTCGAGTGGGTGCTGGTGTGCGGCAAATCAACAATGATGGTTGCGCCTGAGGACAAGCGACACCAGCCCCACTCCAGATCCAGAGCCTAGCTCAGCCCTTCACCGCATGGTCGAGCCCCAGCCTGAGCCACTGCTGACACGGGGCGGTCGGCGCGACCACGGACCCATCGCCAGAGAGAGCGACAGAGCCGTGGAGCGTAACAGGACCCGAGCCGTATCACGTCAGACCAGGTGCGCGAGCCAGCAACGGAGCTCCAGCGGTGGAGACAGCCGACTGCGAGGAAGCGCGGAGTGGAGCTCCGCCCACTACACATCGGCTGAGGATGAGCTGATCATCCACCTGGGGCTGCTGGATCTGCAAAGGAGCTGGATGATGTAGACTTGGACTTGGACTTAGACTGGGCACCTCCCTGTATCCCGAGTTCCTGTTCCCGTTCAGCTACCCAGTAAGCCCGCTGGTTCCGCCCAGCCGTCCCGTTAGCCCGCTGGTTCCGCCCAGCCGTCCCGTTAGCCGCTGGTTCCGCCCAGCCGTCCCGTTAGCCGCTGGTTCCGCCCAGCGCCGTCCCGTTAGCTCGCTGGTTCCGCCCAGCTGTCCCGTTCCTGTGCCCGCGCCACGTGCGCTCTGTCCCGTTCCTGTGCCGCGCCCCGCGCGCGCTTGTCCCGTTCCTGTGCCCGCGCCACGTGCGTTCTGTCCCGTTCCTGTGCCCGCGCCACGTGCGTTCTGTCCCGTTCCTGTGCCCGCGCCACGTGCGCTCCCTCCAGTGCCCGCGCACGCGCTCCCTCCAGTGCCCGCGCCCGTGCGCTCCTCCAGCCCTCGCGCCGCGCGCGCTCCTCCAGTGCCCGCGCCACGTGCGCTTCCTCCAGTGCCCGCGCCCACGTGCGCGCTCTGTCCCGTTCCTGTGCCCGCGCCACGTGCGTTCTGTCCCGTTCCTGTGCCCGCGCCACGTGCGTTCTGTCCCGTTCCTGTGCCCGCGCCACGTGCGCTCCCTCCAGTGCCCGCGCCGCGCACGGCGCTCCTCCAGTGCCCGCGCCACGCGGCGCCTCCAGTGCCCGCGCGCCACGGCGCTTCCTCCAGTGCCGGCGCCACGTGCGCGCTCCTCCAGTGCCGGCGCCACGCGCGCGCTCCTCCAGTGCCCGCGCCACGTGCGCTCCTCCAGTGCTCCGGCGCCCGCGCGCGCTCCCTCCAGTGCCGCCTCAAGTTCTCCCACCCTCCCACCCTTGCGCCACCATATCGATGGATCCCAGCAGCCCCGCGCTCATCCTCAGCTCACCATCCGGGCTCGCCACGGGTCTGCCGGTCTCCATCGCCGTCGAGGGTGGGCGATCCTCGCCTCACCGTCCTGCCTCCGAGACCCAGACTCCTCCTCGGCCCGTAGACCCGTCGGGCTCCTTGGGCTCCTAGCTCCCTCCTCTACACCGTGGTCCGTCAGTCCACCAGCTCCACCAGGCTCCATCGTCCCTCCGGCTCCGCCTTGGTCTGTCGTCGACCATCCGTCGCCTCTGATTCCTCTCCTCCGGCTTTGCCTCGTCCCTCCATCCCACCGGCTCTGTCAGGCTCCTCCTTCCCTCCGGCTTCACCTCAGTCCTCAGTCGCTCTGGCTCCGCGCGTCCCCGCCCCCCGTCTCCGTGTCAGTCGCCGAAGCCTGCGGCGTCGCCTTTGGACCTCCAGCGCCTCGGCGTCACCTGGCTCTTGGCTCTCCGTCTCCACCTCGGTCTCCTCCTCCATCTGCTCCGCCACCGCCGGTCGGCCCCATGGAGTCGATGGCTGCTCCTCCTCCATGGCTCCTCCCTCCGTCGGCTCCACCTTGGACCACCATAGCTGGGCTCTGGATCTCCTCCTGCTCCGGACTCCTCCTGTCTCCTTCCTGGCTCCTCCTCCGTCGGCCCCGTGGACCACCATAGCTGGGCTCTGGATCTCCCTCCTGCTCCGGACTCCTCCTGTCTCCTCCTGGCTCCTCCCTCCGCGTCTACACCTCCTTGGACCCTTCTGCCTTCTGCCTGCCCACTCCTGGGGATCCGTCCTCCACCACAACCTCCTCCCAAGACCCGGTATCCCCAAATCTTAGTCATTTTGGTTTTTGTTTGTTTTTGTTTGTTACCCTTTAGGTGCGAGGACGCACCTTCCGGGAGGGGGGGGTAATGTCACGTTCCCCGGACTCTGTGTTTATGTTTCGTTTAGTGCCATGTGCTCCCTGTGCCCTGCCTTCCCTCTGTGTTAATTATGTTATTGTCATCAGCTGTGTTAAATCAATTACCCTGTGTATTTAAGTCCTGTGTTTTGAGTTCTGTTGGTCCGAGCGTCAAGGTCCCTACCCGATGTCCGTACCTGTGTCTACCTGCCTGCCTGTTCTACCTGCCTGCCTTTTTGTATCTTTATTTAACCATTTCAAGATTAAATCCATTTACGTTTACTTTATGTCTCTCGTGAGCTTCATCCCTTGAAAGCCTCAACCGTGACACATCTGGATTGTAAATGCTTAAATATTAATGCTTAGTTGTTAAGTTTAGGTATAGGATAAAAGATAGGATTATCATTAATTTTCTCCTATTAAATTCAGAAAAGACAGATAACACCCTCTAGCGGGTGTAAAAATAATATGTGTTGTGTTGTGTCTGTCCTCATGAAATGGCGTATGACTGTCTGTACCAGTTTTTTTGTGTGTTTTTTTTAAATGTAGTGTTTTACACTGATCTCTCTGTAACTAAAACATATTTTACAAGCTGTAATTCGTAAGAATAAGCACAACTTCTGTACGTCTGTATCCAATGAACCATCTGGGGGTGGAGTCACCATTCTCCAAAAAACATAAACTGTGGGCATATCAGCTGTGTGATTAAGCTCTCCTGAAATATTTATGGTGACTTGAACCATGGCTGACTCCAGAGGGGGAGATGGTAGGCGAACTGAGGCTAGATGCACTGCCAACAGCTCTAGGCAGTTGATGTGCCAAAATAGTCAAGGCCCCATACAGAGCCCCGAGGCTGCCTGCATGTTGCATGTGGCGCCCCAGCCTGACATGAAGGCATCTATTGTGACAACAACATGTCTAGTCATTTGTTCTAGGGGCACCCCGGGCCTGAAGAAAGGCAAGGTCTGACCACGTGCTGAATTGTTCACACGGAGTGTCCCATGGTACCATGCTCATCTCGAGCCTCGGGAGTGAAGCTAGTGCTGAAGTCGTCTCATATGGAGCAATCCGGGTGGATGGAAGTGTTTCAGTCACGACACCATCCTGCCTTTTTTGAAACTCAGGCAGTTCAACACTGACTGGGCGAGCTTGTTTGAGAAAACGTGCCATCATACTCCACACTGAGAAAGAGATTCTCTGCAGAGGGAGAGCTTGCTATTTTCCCAGATGACCTGAAGTCCCAACTAGCTGAGGTGCTGGAGCACCAGTTCCCTGTGTTTTTCACAACTGGTCTTGAGAATGGGCCATGATGAGACAGTTGTTGAGATAGTTAATGTGATGTCCACAGGGGATGGGGCAAAGACGAAGGGACAGGGACAACCCAATGGAGAAAACATTGTACTGCCAGGTTCGACCCTCAAATGCAAACGAAGAAAGCGGTCTGTGTCGAGGAAGAATTGAGACTTGGAAGTAGGCGTCCAAGCCGTGCTGGATTGCCCCAGTCTTCCACTGTACTGCAGAGCTGAATAGCACAGCCTGGAGGATGGGGCATCAACAAAGCCGAACCGTCAAAATCCCACAGCCACTGCACTCTTGGCCCACAAGTGGACATGTGGACATTGTATTCCTGAGGACAGTCGATGAACACGGCCAAAAAGGGCCAAACACAAGCTCATCAGCTCCTATATGACTCTATAGGAATGAAAAAAGTACCAGGGCATACCAAGGAACTAATCACCTCACTGTAAGGCTCAGGACTGGGGGGTGTACATATGAAAGCATTGCTGTCAACACTGGGTCCATATACAGAGCAAGTAGTCAATAATAAGAATGGGTCCATTTATTCATTATATTAGGTTCACAAACATGTTTTTAAAAAAACAAACATAATATGCATGATTATAACCGTGTTTTGGCAGATTACTTTAAAAAAGTAATTAGTTATAGCTACTAGTTACGTCTTACAAAAAGTCAGTAACTGAGTTACATCATTAAAAGTAACTAATTACCGGGGAAAGTAACTATTCAAATATGTCAAATAACTATATAACTATATAAATATGGTAAATAAAAGGAAAATGACACCCAACAGAAAAAAAATCTTATTAAACATTCTACTCTAATCTACAGTATATTAATGTCTCTGTGGCATAATGTGAGAGACACCTATTAAATTCAATATATTATTAAAAATATTATCAAGTCTCTGTGGACACCTTGGGAATGTAATCGTCATAGTAGTTTGTTTCACAGCATTATATGATATATGATGTTCCCGAGGGAGGCCAGACACAATGAGTCCGAGTGGACTTTGTTCTCTGCCTCCATTGTTGATGTGACTGTTTGAAGCTGTGGCAAGCTTGAACACGGTGGTGGACACCAGAAGTAAGGGATGCCGTCAAGCTGAAGAAGGAGTCCTATCAGGCCTGGTTGGCTCATCGGACTCCTGAGGCAGCTGACAGGTACCGGTGGGACAAGCGGACTGCGGCCCGAGTGATTGTGGAGGCAAAAACTCGGGTCTGGGAGGAGTTTGGCGAGGCCTTGGAGAAGGATTATCGGACGGCCTCGAAGAGGTTCTGCCAAATTGTCCGACACCTCAGGAGGGCGAAGCAATACCCTGCTAACAATGTATAAAGTGCTGACTTCGGTGACAGGGGGACATCGTTGGGTGGTGAAAGAAATACTTTGAGCATCTCCTCACCCTGCAAACTTTGCTAAGGGCTGTCCAGTCTAGCTCTATATGTTTCTTTGTGTAGGTGAGTTAAAGCATCGGTGACCCATGTGCCTTCATACTAGAGCTTATCATATGTCAAATACAAGTTATGTTACACTGCACTATAATGACTTATAGTAACACTGCTTTTTGTTTGTCAGTAAAAGTAGCGTCATTGTAACAGGGGAAACAGTAATTCATTTGCTTATTCGTTACTGGAAAAAATGTAGTTGTTTATTTAAAACCCTGCTATTTCCATCAATAATTATAATTCATTATTAAGTAATGTTAAAAATGATTTTAGTTTATATTACCTTTTTTGTTTCAGCTCCTCCTTGCATTGCTTCAGTTCCTCTTTGTATTGTTTAAGCTCCTCATTGTATTGATATTCACTGTTTTAAAAGAAAGAATACAAATATATACAGTAATACAATAACACATGGAAAACAAGAAAACTGTGCTCGGTTATTTACTCAGCATATTTAGCTGACAAGAATATATATATATATATATATATATATATATATATATATATATATATATATATATATATATATATATATATATATATATATATATATATCAATATATTCTATTCTAATACTATACCTTGCTTGGAAGTGTTCAGAATTGATCTTGTATTGATCCAGTTCATGACTAGAATTAAGAAATACAGCATAAAAATACATTTTAACCAGCTAGTGATGTTATACAGAATTTTATTTTTTTAGTATATAAGTATTACCAGTATTTTTTCAGGTCCTCTTTGTATATATATTCACTATATTAAAAGGAAACAAAGGTTATATGTTAACACATGTTTGTTAACACAAATACACCAGATTTAGGCCTACATCAATCTGAAAGTAATTCAATACTTATATAAACCATAAAGCTCAACAGATGACTGTGACAGCTCTGACATGTGGTAAGAAATGTTTCCTGTTCCTTTTGAAATATATATCATGAAGAATTTGAACAAAATTCGGCAGTCATATTAGGGCTCAAACTTGCACTGTCTTATGGGGGCTCCCCACTTCTACACTTACCATAAACTCTTTTCCACAAAGTGCGCGATCAGAGTTTCCCAGTGGAACCAATGGCCATACTGGGAGGCCATAGACACCAAACTCCATAACCGCATTTTCACTGGTTGCCAATATCACCTGCATGGTCTGCAGGACCATCTCACATTCATCCATCACATGCCCCTTTATCGATCCTTCTATCCCTCCTGCCCGTACCTGCTCTGTCCACAAGTTTCGTCCCAAGATTCCCAACTCTGCTTCCTAATCGCCTAGTCCTCAACCTCCCCAACCGCCGCCTCTCTCCTCTTCCCGCGGCCATCCTTGCATTAATTCCAATTATGGCAAATGTCTAAGAGCAACACTGCAGATTTTTGCGGCGGTGCCCACGCCTGCCTCATCTGCTCAGTGTTCAAAGCAACGAATACAAATAATAAGCAATATCGACTCCGTTAATATTTCTCATCTGGCTTCTGAATTATTGCTTCATCCTGATCCTAACCTTACTAATTCTTCACCCCAAATAACCAATGCTCAGATGAATGTCCAATGTAAAGTATCTAGTGCAATATTGTCCAGTGTAATTGTCCAATTGTAAGTGGCGAGTATCTGGGGAAAGAGGGGTGAACATGGGAATCCCGGTGATTAGGTGCTGGGTGTTTTCTGGTTCAGACTTCGAATGGCCTGCGGAAGAAGCTCCTCCTCATTCTCTCTGTGTTTGCCTTCAGGAACGTAAAAGCTTTCCTCAATGCAACAGAGAAAGAGTCCATTGTTGGGATTGCTGGAGTCTTCGACAATCTTCCTGGCCCTGGTACAGCACCGCTTGTTTTAGATGTGCTGCAGCACAGGGAGCTCAGTGCGGATGGTGCGCTCAGCTGACCGCACCACCCTCTGAAGGGCTCGCCTGTCCTGCATGGTGCTGTTCCTGAACCAGGAGGTGATGTTTCCTGTCAGGACACTCTCAGTGGTACAGGTGTAAAAGTTCCTGAGCACCTGAGATGGGAGTCTGAAGTCCCTTAAGGGCATCAGATGGTATAGACGCTGCCGGGCCTTCTTCACCAGGGTGTTGATGTGACAGGTCCAAGACAGGTCCTGCGTGATGTGAACACCCAAGTGCACGAAAACTGTCCACTCTCTCCACTGGGGTCCTGTTGATCATGATGGGATGGTAAGAGCGCACCTGCTTCGTGCTGAAGTCCACTATTAACTCCTTTGTTTTGCTGACGTTCAGGAGCAGATTGTTCTCTCCAGGTTGTTGATCTCCCTGAAAGTAGGCCATCTCATCGTTGTTGGAAATAAGGTCCACCACGACAGTGTCATCAGCAAATTTAATGATGGTGGTGGAGTTTGTAGTGGCCACACAGTCATGTGTGTGTACAGCGAGTACAGCAGGGGGCTCAGAACACAACCCTGAGGGGCTCCAGTGCTGAGATTGGAGGGAGGATGAGGTGTGTTTTCCCATCCGTGACGGCTTGTGGTCTGTCGGGTCAGGAAGTTGGTGATCCAGTGACACAGGGTTGGGCTGCGTCCCAGGACCTCCAACTTCGAGGCGAGTGTGGGAGGAACTATGGTGTTGAATGCTGAACTATAGTCCATGAATAGCATTTTCACATAGTTTCCTTTTCTAAAATCCAGGTGGCTCGTGGTTGTGTGGAGGAGGTGTGTGATGGCATCCTCCGTGAGACCGGTTCTGGCGGTAGGCGAACTGTAGTGGGTCGAGTGTGTCCGGTAGTGATGCAGTGATGAAGTCTCTGATGAGTCTCTTGAAGCACTTCATCACTAACAACGTCAGAGCTACAGGGCGGTAATCATTCAGGCAAGATGGTTGAGGTAGACTGTAGACTGTTTCAGGGAGAGATTGAATATCTCAGTGAACACCAGTGCTAGCTGGTCAGCACTGAGCTCTCAGAACCCGGCCTGTGATGCCGTCAGGTCCTGCTGCCTTCCTGGTGTTCACTCTCCTGAATGCCCTCCATACGTCGTGCTCGAAATGGTGAATGTGATTTACTCTCCGGCTCTCTCGGCATGCATGCTGTTCATCATACTTCTAGTGCCGCTAGCGTGATTAGCTGCAGTCTCAAACGAGCATAAAAGTTATTTAGCTTATATGCCAGAGAAGCATCCACGCTCTCCACTCTGGAAGTTGGCGTTTTATTGTCCGTGATGTTTCTCAGTCCCTGCCACAGGCTCCCAGGAGTCACTGTGTTGAAACTGTGACTCTAGTTTCCTCCCGTAGCGCCTCTTTGTGTTTTATGTCATATCCTCTGTGACTATCCCTGTGTTATAGGCTGCGGGCGGGATCTCAGACAGTCGCGGATAGTTTTGTCTACCACGGCTTCTGGTTGGGAAAAGCCCTGATGTCGGTTTTCTACTGTGTCATCCGCTAGTTTCGATGAATCCCACCATCGCTTCCGTAAACACGGTGACGTCCTTGGAGCTACACCTGAACATGGCCCAGTCTGCGTCATCCAAAGCGTCCTGCAGAGTGGCCACCGAATGGTCAGACCAGTGTGACACCTCCCTCTGTACCGGGGCTTCCTGTTTCAGCCTCTGTTTGTAAACAGGCTCGAGGAACATGGCGGCATGGTCCGATTTACCAAATGGAGGGCATGATTTTGCCCTTTAGCGCTCTCTATGAAGGGTGTGTAGCAGTGATCCAGTGTCCTTTCACCCTTGGTGGGGCAATTGATGTGCTGGTGGAAGTTCGGCAGTGCACGCTTGAGGAATGAGGAAAGCACAATGAGTGCGGTGTCCTGGTGCTGTGACTGGTGTGTTGTTAGGTGATCGTGAAAGTCCCATATTGCAGTGTCTCGTGTCCGCTTGAGGTGGAATATAAACGGCACTGACTATGACCAAGCTGAATTCCGTGGAAGATAGAAAGATGGCGATGGTTAAGTTCCAGGTTTGGTGTGCAGGAGCGTGAAGAAAGAGTAACAACGCTTGCAGCTGTCGCACCAGCGGTTGTTCACCATCAGACACACTCCACCTCCCTTGTCTTCTCCGACTCCAATGTTCTGTCCATGCGGTAAACAGAGAAAAACTTCGGCGGTTATGCGGCATGGTCCGTACCGCTAAGTTCAGCTAAAGATTGCAGTCCCAAATGTTTCTCTGGAACTTGATCCTTGCCCTGAGGTCATCGAGCTTGTTTTCCAGAGACTGGACATTGGCTAACAGGACACTAGGTAGGGGAGTGCGGTGTGAGCATGCCCTCAACCTGTTCCTGACGCCGGCTCGTTTCCCTCATGGAGCGGTGCGGTCGCGTCCTTTGTCTTCGACAGGATCTCGCTTGGCCAACATGGGTGTTTAAAAGCGGGCCGAAAGGTGGGTGCATTGTACACCAATAGATATAAGAGTGGCTCGGTCATATGTAGTAATAACCATCTTATATAAAGAAAATAGCGCAGACTATTCAAAATACAAACAATTAACAAAAAAACAAAGTTTTGCCGGAGCGGTCATGACGCGAGCCGACCTCAACGGCACCATCTTGAAACTAATTTATTTTATTGTAGCATAAATAAATGCTATTTACTACACTAAACTTACATTGATGGTAAAACAAAATAGCAGGAGTAATTAAAGTATTTTACAGCCAAAAAAATAGAATAGCAATATGCTTGTTTACTGCACTTAATCTAAAATTGTAACACCAGGCCAGAAGAAGGACCTCTGATCTGTCTGTCTTTACTCCCTCTGCTTCTTCTCCAGTGTTTTCCTGTTTGGTGGCCAGATAGTCTGGGCTATACCAAACTGGACAAGCAAAGTATCGTTTGTTGTTGCGGACTCCCCAAGCGTTTTCTCTTGATATCTATTTTCAGTCATTTTAATTATTAAAATTAATAATGTTGGACCATAATAATTGAGACATTATGTTTATAGCCCAGTAAACACCAAGCCAACAGTCTGTCGTTGGGGGGCAAAATTCAGAACATAAAAGTATTGCCAGGGTATCTTAAAAACAACAGTACACTCTATAATACTATACCGTGTTTGGAGGTCATGCAGAAAATCCTTCTTGCACCGTTGAGTTCATCTCTGAAAATAAGAAACATAAAACACATCAGGTAACACATATTTTTTTTTGTATTTGTATTGTATTTTGTAAAGATGCTTTAGACCTTAGAATAGAGAACAGTAATGGGTCGTTCTTGAATTAATCTTTAAGTTGTCTTGGGAAGAACAAGTGTTCCCGGGAGTGCATGCACAACATCCTATAGGTTATGTACTGAAATGAGTTCAACTGTTTCGAGACTTGGGTTTGAGTCATTCATTCATCATGTGACAACCTGAGCTAGAAATAGGCTATTTATTACATTTATAACCACATTGATCATGACATAAACTCAAACATTTATAAACCGTAAGAAAGAAAAAGCTAAAATTTAAGACCAAGCAACGCATCCAGGAACGATGGTTTTAAACTATGTATTAAAAAGGAAGTTTGTAAATGAACTAAATTATCTATTCAAAGCTGTCACGTCACTTGACAAGAGTACTAAACGCCAACCTCTTTCTGACTCTTTCCACAGTATAGTTTTGTATTGTTTGTAGTGTCATTAATGTTTGCATAAGTAGTTTATATGTTAGGAAGTGATACATAACATTTTAGCAATTACTTAAAAACAAGAACAGATCCTAAAAATAAACTGTGAAGAGTGATTTTTATGCACTACTAATAGAATGCAAAACTATACAGGCATTCAAGAGCAAGCTTTATGATGCTTTCTCCTACATGTCCAAATACTACCACATTGCTTTTTGTCATCTAAGTTATCACCAGTAAAGTGTGGAGCACCAAAGGATCAGTTCTTGGACCTTATAACATTATAAATGACATCAGTTTATATTACCTTTTTCGTTTCAACTCCTCTTTGTATAGTTTCAGCTTCTCTGTGTATTGATATTCACTGTTTTAAAAGAAAGAATACAAATGTATACAGTAATAGAAAAACTTGACATGAGGATGTCATTAAAGTTTTTGTCTCTATATAGGAGGACTGTGGCTGTATATATAAATATTAGAATTGACATATTTAGCTGATAGCACAGTACAGACAAGAATATGTGTATGTCATAAAGAATGAATGCAACATTTTAAAGGGCAGTAGATTCAGTAGATTCAACTTGATATTAATAAATTGTACCTATTCATCCCTTTATTTGTGTATATTTTTAAGAATAAAAAAATAGTAATGTGTTTTGTAATGTCATTTTTAACTGTACAAAATGTTTTTTGCACAAATATGTATATACGAACATAACAGTTAAACTACTAATACTAATAAGTAATATTATACATGACTTTATTCAGAATGACCTTATTTTTTTGTATTGATAGTCACTGAAGTAAAAGAAAAAAACACAAATGCATACAGTGATGCCTTAACATATATAAAACAAGAATAGGATGAATGAAAATAGGTAAGAAAATTGCTAAACATTGACCTCAACGTATGAAATGTATTAAACACGAACATCGTGTTAAAAACAATCATATAAAAGAGAGAAGAGACTTAGAACCCTATCATACACCCAGCGCAAGGGTGCATCGCAAGTGTGTTTGCTAGTTTCAGTCTGACGTAGTTCTCATTTTCCCATTAAAGCGTCACATTGCTTAATTAGCTATTGCATTTGCGCCGATTAGTGCACTCGTGGGCGTTCTGGTCAGAAAAAGTGTGTTGTTCTTGTTCTTTTGAGGAACTAAAAATAGACTGCCATAGATCAAGTCAAACCTGGTCTAAATCCTAAAGTCAATGGCGCAGTGTTTTTTTGGTATTTAAAGAGTATGTTAGTAGAAAATGCACCTCTGGGCGAGTCCACAGCACTTGTACAAACAGATGCACAGCATCAAATATTGAAAACTAAAGGATTACAGTGTAAAAGAATAATATTTGTAGGCTACATACATAAAAATAAAAGGTAGATGTGGACACACCCTGAGTGCACTTGCGCTATGCACCTTAGACTTTGCGATTAGATCTTTAAGTATGGCCCATAGACTTCTCATAGAAGTTTCTCTGCTTTGTTGTCTCTTATAATAAAGAAACTAGTAATTAAATCTGACTTCTAGCATCAAAACTTCACAATTTGAGAGTGATTACTCAAAGAAGTGGCAGTAACACGGTTAAAAAACATTTCCTGTACTTCTTTCAATATATATCATGAAGAGTAAAGGAAGAGTTCAGAAGATAAAAGGAGGTCCAACCTGATACTAATAAGTTGTAACAATTACTCGACTGGTGAGTATGTCTTTCTTTATTTGATGTAAATAAGAAAATTTAAGTTCTGTACAGTTTTGAAATTGTAAAAAGTATTGCCAAGGTCTTTTAAAAACAACAGTATATTCTATAATACTATACCATGCTTGGAGTTGATAGTGAAAATTCGTCTTCCACTGCTCGAGTTCAACTCTAGAAATAAGAAATATCTCATAAATAATACATCAAGTAAAGAAACAACTAATATTTAGCTTTATTTGTATTTACAGAAACGCTGTTGTTGGTAAGACTTTAAAATAGAGAACAGTTATAGATTGTTCTTGAATGAATCTTCATTTTGAACAAATCTTTTTGTGTAAATCAGGAAAAATGAGTCATCTCAGGGAGTGCATGTACAAAATCCAATAGCAGTGGTCAGCAACAGGTGACTAATATTTACTGATTTTTATAGAAATTTATCATGTAACTGAATAAACAATAAATATAATGATTCAATGCTGTCACGACACATGACCAAACAACGAACGGTGAACTAATCGATTCTCTTTCCAACTCAGATTGTGAACAATGAATTTTAATTCATAATTAATTTTGCCAAATAATTTTTCATTACTTGAGGTGCATAAATATAACATGCATGACAGTATTTAGTAATGATATAAATTCAGTTTTATTATTATTTTTTACAATTTATATTACCTATTTCGTTCCAGCTGCTCTTGTATCGATTTTCACTGTTTTAAAAGAAAGAATACAAATGTATACAGTAATAACACATGGAAAATAAGAATACAATGCCATTTAAGTGCTTGGCTCTTTATTATTATTTGTCACAACAAAGACAAAAAAAAAAAAAAAAAAAAAATATATATATATATACATAAGTTTGTGGTTTGTTTTTAAATGGTAAAACTATTGTTAATGACTGTGAAAATACCAATAAATTATATATTCTAATGTTATACTATACCTTGCTTGACTGTTCTTCTTGTATTCTTCCAGTTCATTTCTAAATAAAAATACACATTATAAAAAAACTGAAAACATTTATTTTTTTCTTGCAGAAAAGACTTAAATTTTAAATGTTGTAACGATTTGTATGAATCAGTTAGTATGAAACTATACAATACACAGAACTATAAGTTTAAATATAAGTTAAATATTGCTGTTGAAAGTTCACGACAAAGAAGTAGAACTAGCAAACAAACAGCTTTTAATCATTAATCAATCTATTGTGAAATACTCAGGAGAAACCAAGTCTAATGTAGGAGTCGGAGATGTTGGATTCATTTGCAGCATTTATTGATCGTGATCATACAGGCAGAGAATCAACGACAATGACAGGGATATCACAGGGAATCATAAACAGTATCAGGCAGTGGTCGGGGCGGACGGCAAACAGTCAAGGTCAGTAAATCCTGGCAGAGAGAAAAAAATGGCAGGCAGCAAGACAAACAGATATGGGGAACTAGTTTCAGAAACGCTCAAAAACAGCTGGGCAAAAACAAGACTTCACAATGACTGTCCGTTTGGTGACTGCTTAAGTGGGGGGGTGAGTAATGAGGAACACCTGTGCGGCCTTGAGGTGTTCCTCGTTGTTTCGACTCGTCCAGCAGCTTTTCTCTGATTTCTTTCAGTTTTGCAATGATGAATTGCTCATCTCTTAATTCTTGGAGGATAACTCCAGTAACTTGAACCCTCAGAATGTTATTGCTCATCAAAGCAAATAGTAATAGTATGCTGAAGGCTCAAACAGTCTGGTTTTTCTTGTCGATGATGTTCTGGAACAGCAACATCACCGTTCATGATTCTGAACCCAATTCCGCTGAAACACCCATCTGTGGCGTTTGAATACCACTGGCGAGAGGTGGTGCACATAGCCTTCAGGTAATTCAGGTTTTGGTAACCCAGCTCTGTATAGAATTTATCCAAGTCTTCTTTGTTCTGTTCTTGTGAGAGGGTATTGTCTGATGGAATATAACGGACGGCATTATCATCATGAGCTTTGGAGTTGAAGATCAGAAGATGATCAGCCCTGAAAGAAAAATAACTAAACAAAAGTAACGAGCATGAAGTCACAAGAGATTCCGTCAGTGAAGCCGTACCAAGCGTTTGTTCAGGCCATACGCGATGCGCGCTACTCCCGCCTACTAATCCTCCGTGTCCCGTTGCTCGACCCACCATGTTCGCAGGATGCAACCGCCTGCAATGGGTTTCTCCTACAGTGTTCCCTTTATTTAGAGATGCAGCCACACCTCTTTCCTCTGAACCAGGAAAATAGCTTTTATAACTCTCTATTGACAGGCAGAGCTCTACAATGGGCAGAAGCACTGTGGAACTCGAATAGTCCATGAGTAAATGCCCTCAAAACCTTTCTGGAACATTTCAAAGAGGTGTTTGGCCAACCTTCTACTACTCTCTCTCAGTTCATGGCGAACTTCTGCAACTCAGGCGAAGTGGATGGAGCGACACCGCCCTCCTGTCAGTATTTTGCTGAGGGCTCAATCCCTCTGTGCAACAACAATTAGCCATCTACGATGACAACATGAGCCTGGAGACTTTCGTACACAAGCCTACTTGTGTAGCCCAACACCTGTCTGCCTTTTCCATTACCCCGGAATCTGCCTCCTCATCCACATCCAACAATCTCCCCACACTGGAACCCATGCTAACTGAGTACTACCATCTAACAGCCCGGGAGAGATCGCCGTGAGTACTAGAGGGCCTGTGCTTGTACTGCGGCTCCCAGCACACCTACTCAGTTCCTGCCCTGTCCGTCGCCCACAGCCTGTGGTTAGTGTTACCACTATAATCCCTGCAGTCTCCCAATTTCCACATGTCATCGCATACATTCTCTACCATAATCATCTCTCTCTAGTCAAGGTGCTGGTGGATTCAAGAGCAGCAGGAAACTTAATATCATCTCACAACCTCTCGTATTGGTCTTCCTCGCCTCAAAAAATTCTACCACTTACCAAATTACAACCATCCAAGGAAAACCGTTAAGCAAGGGCCAGGTACGTCACTGTACTCCACCTCTCACCCTTCAAATAGGCTGTCACGTTTAGCGGTTTAGCGCAGGAAGAAGCACTCGAGAAGTAAAATAAACAGATTTAATTCTCAAATGGGCAAAATAAATGTATACAAGCAGGCAGAACATAAACCACGTAAGGACCTCAGGGCAGGCAGAACATAAACCACATGTAAGGACATTGTCGATCGGACAAACTCAAGACAAACATACAGGACTTAAATATACAACATAATTGACTAAACTAATGAGACACAGCTGAAGACAATAATACAATTCACACGAAGGGAAGGTAGGGCACAGAGAGCACGTGGCACGAGACAAAAACAATAACAGAGTCCAGAGATGTGACATAGGCATTCTGCACACAGAACGGATTACTCTGCTAGTGCTGGAGGAAGCAACCGTAGACGTGGTTCTGGGCTGGCCCTGGCTGAAGCAACATCAACCGATCATTAACTGGTGAGATTGTCAAATGGAGTCATGATTGCCTGAGCAGATGTCTGTCCACTGTTTCTAAGGTCGATTCACTCCGCTATCCTGCCATTCCACGTCTACTCTCGCTCCTCCAAAACCGTTATTGGTGGCCCAACATGGCCGGGATGTCGGCTGTTACATCAAAGGATGTTCAGTCTGCACCATCACCTCCACTCCTCGTTACCTGAAGGTAAACTCCTGCCCTTACCAATTCCCCGTCGACCCTGGTCCCATATTGCGTTAGACTTCACCACGGACCTACCTTTCCCTAATGGCTACACTGCCATCCTTGTTGTGAATTGATCGGTTTTCAAAATCCTGCAAGTTAATTCCACTCCGGGTCTTCCCCACGCGATGGAGACAGCAGAAGCGCTTTTCCATCATGTCTTTACCAGAACGTGACACTTCTTAAGACATGACAGTAATGTGATGCATACGGGGATACTTGCAGCTTGTTCTAGCATTGGTAGCAGATGGGCCACAGATGTTGTCACCGAGGTAACTCATGGGGATAAAATGCTCCACTTTAATTTAGTTAGACCGTCATGAAAGCCATCAACATATGCAGATCACAGCACTTGAACAAAAACTGTATGGGTACGGGTCTTGACTTTCAACAAATTCTTTGGGTTTGTCAGCCGCGTAGAGCGTAATTGGTAAGTGAAATATGTACCCGAATATACTCCTGCTGACGCTGTTTATATTTTTAATAAAGAAAACTTGCCAAACACAAATTACTGTTGTACGGCTTTCTTACTGCCAAAGTCAGATTTTACATCATCTCTTAATTCCATTGCTTCTCAGGGGTTTTAGGTGAGTATGAGACATCCATGTCTATGTATTTCACAGCTCTTTTCTATTTTCCATAGAAATGCAGGGGGACGTCATATAAGTGAGACTTGGATTGCAACCGAGATGCAGCTGTGCAGAAGATTCAATACGCTTCCTAAAATTTTACTTGATGTCTCATTTATGGATTTGCAACAAAACAGATACTTACAAACACTTTCCTCACACAGAGGATGTTGGCTGACGTCAGAATTTCACGTTTGATTATTTATGCATTTGGATATTATTTTAAGTTATTAATTATTATCAAAAGGTCACATATGATTAATATTATTTTATTTAGGCCGCAAAGGTCAATGCAAGGAATTATTTTGTCAGTCGTTGTCGTATATGGACTACTTACATACTTTAATTATTTAGTATATAAGTATTACCTTGTTTTTTTCAGCTCGTCTTGGTATTGTTTACTGTATCAAAACAAAAAAATACAAATGTATACAGTGATACATTAACACATGCAAAACAAGAATAGGACTAAGATCACGAATACAGTGGCAGCTCTGACATGTGGTAAGAAATGTTTCCTGTACCTTTTAAAATATATATCATGAAGAATTAAAGCAAAATTCTGTGTGGGCTTCAAACTGGTGCTAGCAAATCGTAACAAATTGAATGATTGGTGAGTATTAATGTCTCCTTCCAGTCACGGATCTGAAGGAGAACCCATTAACAGACTGAGTGACATAGGTTTATATCAATTAAAACAAAGAGTAAAATAATTAAATTAAAAAATATGCAAAATGCAAAACAAAGGATCAAGACAAGGAGAACTAAAATACTAAAATAAAAGCAAAAACCGTTGCAAACCGTCAATCAGACCAATTGGATGTTCAGTTTAGCTAACAAGGCCATGCAGGAATTTAAGTCAAAATTATGAAAATGGGCAAGATAATAGAATTGATAAACTTGACTTCAATTTATGAAATGTACTGAACATGAACACACCCTAAGAAATATTTTTAGAAAGAGAGAAGAGACATATATAAAATACTATACCGTGCTTGGAGTTCTTGCTGATAATTCTGCTTGTACTCTTCGAGTTCATCTCTAGAAATAAGAAATATTAATACACACAAAATACTACATCAAGTGAAAAAAAAACTAATATTTTGTGTGTTGGGGATTGTGTTGTTTTTGTATTTACAAAAAAGGTTTTAAAAGAAGTTGTGAAGAGGCTTCAGTAAGACAACTGTTTTAAATCTTTTTGTTTGAGTCATTCGTTCATCATCCCTCGAGTGTTAAGGTATTCTGAGTCATTTGTTTAGTCTGAGCGGGAAGGAGAATTAATAATATTAACTGTTTATTACCTTTGGAACCACATTCAGTGTTATGGAAAAGAATCGTCATGCAATAAATTTAAACTTTATGAACTGTAAGAAATAAAAAGCTATTAAAATGCTACATTATATTACATATTATAAACTGATGGAGCAGGGTAATTGGATGCTGAGGCACAGAGTGCAAAGAGGCAAAGAGGTCGCTACACACCCTTCAAACTTTATGTGATGGGTTTCCATAGCCAAGCCAAGTCATACCTCAGCAAATGCAATGCAAAGCCTCAGAGGTAGTGTTGTAAAGCACGCCAAGAGTTACAAATCACGGTTCTCCATCTGCCAATCTAATAGATGAGTCTGGGTTTGGCGGTTTCCAGGAGAACTGTACTTGTCTGACTGCATTGTGCTAAGTGTACAGTTTGGTGGAGGGGGAATTATGGTGTGGGGTTGTTTTTCAGGAGCTGGGCTTGGCCTTCTTGTGCAACATCAGTGTGTGACCTTGCAAATGAGCTTCCGGAAGAATGGTCAAAAATTCCCATAAAGACACTCCTAAACCTTGTGGACAGTCTTCATAGAGTTAAGACTGTTATAGCTGCAAAGGGTGGATTGACGTCATATTGAACTCTATGGATTAGGAATGGAATGTCACTTAAGTTCATATGCGATTCAAGGCAGATGAGCGAATACTTTTGGCAATATAGTGTATTGTAACTATTGTTCATACAATATGTGTTTTATTGTTATTATGTTGTAAAATTATTGTTTATAATAATTGAGCTGATAAAAATAGCATTATATGCCATTAAAAAATATTTTAAATTGTCAGCTGTGGCTTTATATCACATTTTTCTCCTTTGTTGCATGGTGTTCACATACGTGTACAGTTTTCAAATAAAACTGAATTTTGTAAAAAAAAAAAGAAATTTTGTATCATATTAATGTAATAAAATCTACATAATGTTGTTCATAATTTATAATTTATAATTTATAAAGCATTTCTAATATGGCTAAAGAACATAGCATTTTACTGTATTCTGTCTTCACAAAGTCATAAAATTATTATATCTAGTCATCAAAAAAAATGTTGTTTTTTTTTATGTTCAAGGCTTTTTATGCAAGCTACACTAATCATTTTTCATAAACTGCTATCGAGCTTTAACTGTTAGCCATTAACGGTTCTAAGTTGTGTTTACAAGGAGGGTAAGCCACAAAAAATATATTGCCAAAAAGAAGCTGGATGTTCACACTCTGATGTATTCAAGCATGTTAACAGAAAGTTGAGTGGAAGGAAAAAGTGTGGAGGAAAAGATGCACCACCAACCGAGAGAACTGCAGCCTTGTTGTAGTTTATTGTCAAGCAAAATCGATTTAAGTCTTGTTTTTCCCTTGTTGTAGACTCTTTGGTTTTTGATTGTTTGCTGCCTGACCCGACCTTTGCCTGTTTTTTTTTTTTGGATTCTGTTGTTGCCTTGCCTCTTATACTCTATGTTTTGACATCTGCCTGCTTTGACCATATCTTTGCCTAATAAAAGCCAGCAATTGGATATGCATGCTTCAGACCCATCATTCATAACAGAATGCAACATTGAACCAGGATGCAGCACCGCTTTCCGAACCATGGCCAGGTATGTGTCTCGCAACTTCATTGCTAACTCTCAAGCAGGGCCCCAAGCGCTTGAGGGCTACATCCAAGAATACCTAGACCTTGATCACCTCTCAGAATTACTGGACTGTTTATTCATACACTTCTTTTGTGAGGGAATAAATCAAACACAACTTGTTTGTGAAGGTCCACGTGGAGTTACTTTGTACAGTTTGTGGAGTTTGCCTTAGTGAGTGGGGTCATCATTCATGCTGGGTTTAGCAGGGGAAGAGGTACCGCATCAACCCTGTAACGGCGACTCTGCCCAAGATGGCCGTCCTCCCAGAGCCACTGCCCAAGATGGCCGTCCTCCCAGAGCCACAGCAGAAAAGAAAGCATTACTCCAATTGAGCATCTTGGGGTGAACACCAATCAGCGAACAGATTTTACTTCAGTGCATAGGCCTGCCTCATTGATGAGGCCTTGGCCTGAGTGATGGTGTCCACCACAACTGTTGGTAGAGCACTCAAGTCTGTCACGTTCCTTCGAGGAGCCACATATGGAGGTTCCAAATCACGGAACTGCTGAAACTGCCACAAGGCAAGGTGCACTGCCAACAGCTCTGGGCAGTTGATGTGCCAAAGCAGTCAAAACCCTGTACAGAGCCCTGAGGGCTTGCCTGTCCATTGAATGTGGCACCCCAGCCAAAGTGAAGGTATCTGTTGTGACTACACAATGCTGGGATACTTGTTCAAAGGGCACACAGGCCTGTAGAAAGGCAAGGTTGGTGATGTTACACACAAAGTGTCCCACGGCGCAATGCTGTGCTGAAGTGAACTCATATGGAGAAATCCAAGTGGTGTGACTGTGGCTGCGGATGTCATATGCCCCAGGAGCCTCTGAAATATTTCAGTGGAACCACTGCCCTGCCTCTGAAGAAACTGACTGGGCGCTCTCATCCAAATCGAATCATCTGGATGAGCCAACATGATGGGTTGAGTAGCGCAAGCCATGCACCCAATCTCAGTGTGAATGACACTATCGGCGTCACCGCCTGCCTGGAGGTGTGTTGTGGTGGGCATTGAGACTGGATGGAACAGAAGTCATTGCATTCTGACTCATCACAGTAGCACTGCACTGGTCTCTGGATGGACAGGCCAGAACAATGTGGGGAATAATTGCATCTCTCGGCTTTGCCCACATGCCTGCAAGGTTTGGCAGCAGGAGTGTCTGACACCCTACAGGCCCTGGACTGGAGACGATTTCTCCAAGTGGCAGAGTCTAGCATGAACAGTGCAGCCCCACTCTCCACCTGGGGAATGTCAACCACTAGCTGATGATTTTCTGGAGTGTATGTTCTATTTGGGAAAATTTACTTATTGGGCTCATATTCTGGTCACAAAAGATTGCGACTAAAACAAAAAAACATGTGTAATAACAATAATAATTTTAATCCTCTACAACATGGTGTTGCCTTATGGAATTTTGGACCGAACTGGAAAAAATGGAAAACTCTTAAATATTTCTATAATTCAAGGCAATTTTATGAATAATGCTGCAGTGTGACATCTCCTATGATGAACATCAAACTTTTCTCTGTATTTAACGACAAGCCATGATCAGAGTTAATGCTGGAGATTTCTTCTATATGCCATAAACTCCTGCGCTCTCGTTATCCACCGTGTGAAATTCATCTTATATGTTGTCTTTGCTATGATAAACAACGGTCATGCTGCTGTTTTCATGTAAGGTGCGTGGTGCTGCTTATAATATTCTTCTTAAATATGCTGGTTTGCCACTGTTTAAACAGTCTACTTTTTCATGATAGCCAACATTTAAGCCAATTGGTCAATAATGTGTCAGTTGATGTAAAACCCCTTTTAACATGTCTTGACTGTCGGGCAGTGTGATCATCATGTTTGAAATACTGCCCTAAAGGACTTCTAAAAACAAAGTCTTTTTTTGCCACATTTAAGTTGTAACAATAACACTATTAATGCTAGTAATATAATGTTAATGCTTTTTGTATTATGGACAATGTTACTTTTGATTAGATTAAGAAAAGATTAAGAAATTTCAGTGATTTTTAAAGGGATGCAAGGAAAAGACCAGAACACGGATTAACCTTCGACCAGGGCCTCTGGATTCCGTTCTGCAGGAAAAAGGGGACCCTTACATTACATATCATAAAGAACCTTAAAATAAATAACCTTTAAATCTCTCTCTTTCTCTCTCTCTCACTCTCATCTAGTGCGGTTAATAAAGCCAAACATCCTCGTGAGAAGGCGACTGCGATTATAAACGCCCGTGTAAGTTAAACAAGTTCACTTTACCTCTCAATGCAACACATCGCTATGCATCGAATGAACTGAATACATGAATGAATCATGTGACACATTTTGAAATATACAGTATATATAATATAAGAAGGTTGGTAATACTATGCTGGTATCTGTGCAGCCAGCAATCCAATGTAATTGTTTTGCTTTTATTTTTATTTAAAAATTATTTTAAGTTCCAATATTTTGTGTGTGTCTATAAAAATTCAGCAGCAGACAAACTATGGAAAATGATGGCAACATTTTTTTGTCCTTTATCCCTTGTACATATTACTACCTATATTAAAACTATTAAATACAATTTAAAAACTTGTGTATTTTTCCTATTACAGTCAAGTGTTACTCTTTTTATTTAATAAATGCAAAAAAACCTACTTACTGTTGTAAAGCAGTTCTGGACGTGTCCTCCTGATGCACATTATGTCCATCGAGACACTTGCTATAAATAAACAAATTTCATCTCTCAATGTTAAGACGTAAATTAAACACCAATTCAGACTGATTATAATGTAATTAAAGAAAATACACTGCCACTTTTTTTTCTTTTATTTGTCCAAAAGACTAATTAAAATATCCTTACCTAATTAACGAACCCATGTTATCTTCACTAACAGAGCAGAAAAAAAACTAAAACGAAGATGAATTTGGAACCTGATGTATTGAACCGAACAATATCAACAAAGCCTGAGGTGTTTCGTGTTCTAATGAACATTAGTTAAGGCTGTCTACTTCACAGTTTTAAAAGAACCACCCATTTTAGAGGAGGGATAACAAAAGTGAAAGCAAGCTTTGAGAATATAAACACACACACACACAGCACAAACTTACTGTTCATTTTTAAGATAAAGCTCTGAAACACAGCAGCTCTCTTCTAAAACAACGGAAGAATTCATTTAAATTGATCAATTTTGATTCCATAAAAAAAAAAAAAAAGATGAAAGATTCCTTCCTGGGGTAAAATATTCAGTCTAAACACTCACAAAACCTGTTTGTTGAGGTTTGGTTACAATGCCATGAAAACCTACACATAGTTAACTAAAAGAAGTTGAAGCAAAGGAACACTTTCTGAAAACTTAGTCTTGTCTCTTCCTTGTCTATCAATTGATTTAGATGCTAAACAGCTTACTCTTTAATTTAATTATTTTAGAATTTTACTTGTACAACAATTTTAGGTTCCATTGCTCCCTTTTGGAGTAAGAAAACAGATCCATGGTTAAATACTAAAACAGTCTCTAAGATGAATATGTTGGCATGCAGAACGCAAACTGGATTTGCATGTTGCAAGCGTCACAGGACATACTACTTCATTGACTAACTATCAAAGAGCTGTGAAGGCGGCGAAATCAAAAGTATTTTTCTCACATAGCTGGAAAGTGGTTAAACATGAGTGAACCCAGACCATGATCTGACTCATCTGTAGAGATAATGGATGGTAGATCAAGATCATATAGAGCTAGTGCCACCAACAATTGTTCTACAAGTGGAAAAACATCTCTCCGCTTCCTAGCTCTACTGGAATACTCCCTCTTGGTGCAACCATGCGCATAATGGTTCTGACAGTGGTAGCATATTTGTGTATAAATTTCTTATATCATGAGAGCACATCCAGAAATACCTAATGAAGGTGAGCCCACTTGGTAGAGAGCTGTAACATAGGTTCTGAAGGACAAGATGAGCAGACTGTGGCAGATTCTGGTAGGATTTTATCTCCTTTAATCCACAGTTTTAGAGCAGATATGAGGTCCACAAGTCTTTTGGATGCATTGAACGCATTTCTAGATCGGTATTGGTGACAGTTGGCTTGATCTGACTTAGAATTCCTGGTGTAAGCAATTTGAAAAGTTTACGCTTTTGCACCATGGCTGTACAGTGTGTGACATGCTAGCGACATGGTGTGTGCTCAGGTAATCAAGCTAACAACATGGAGTTACAGCGAGTATTCTTGTTATTTTTGTAACTTGTGTAATAAAAGTCTGCCACCTCAGGAAAAGAGAACTATCCTGTTGTGCCAGAGGTTGCCGTGTTTGTAGACAGACAAGGCATTTATTCATATGAAAAATAATCGATGAATATTCGAAAGACACCCCAATCCTGCAAACAGCTAAATAAACTCATTGACAGCAAAGTGGAACCAGTGAAGGGGATTTCTGTTATATCACAAGGAAGTGATGATTTTAGTCAACCAATCAAGTTTCGCTGTACTAGGTACCTTTATGGAAGGGCACCAAAATGTTGTCTGAGTGCGGTTCATTATTTTGGTACCATGGACCACAATGGAAATAAACATAATTGCATAGAAGTAACAAACAATACCGTTTAGTGGAAATGAACCATTAGTATCGGATCAGTACTCTCTATTGGCCAATACTGAATTTCAGGTATAGGAATCAGTATCGGAAGCAAAAAAATGACATCAGAACATACCTATTTTAGAAGCAGAAGACTCAAGGCATTACCTCTCGTGTTTTAGTAAGGAACCTTCAAGAATTGGAAATTACCTTTGCAGTGATGATCAACTTAATATATGCTCTACATTTGTGACTGAAGTACATGACACAAACAATGTAATTACTATCCATCTTTACTCATGAAAATGTATCATGATCAGGTTAAAAGACAAATATGTCGTTACAATGCCAAACAATGTTGAAAGGAACTAATAGTTTTTTTCTTTAGTGATGTGCGTATTCAGTATTGGATTGTCCTTTTTATTGTCTCTCTTTTGTATGAACTGTAGTGATGAATTAGTAATGTTTTTCCCTGAATGTCCATGTAAAAAAATGACTGAAATGAGACCACATTAAGCCACCCCAGGCAAGCCACGCACAAGCTATGTGTGTCATCCGGCAAGATGTAATGTTTGTATGGATGAGCACACACGCGACAGTGTGACTCGCCCTTGCCCCTTTCACTCTCCTATTTTGCTTTAGACATATTTTCTTTTTCTTTTAGATAAACACACACACGAGTGCTTCGCAGAATGAACATTTCCATATTCTGCAAGTGATATGTGTACTTATAGAGCATAACTGTATATGCACACACAAACACACACACACACACACACACACACATATATACATAATTTATGGAGACAGTAAACATTAATATTAATTATACAGACAATATATAATTAATATATGTCATCATTCCTGTTATCGATTTTCATTACTTAGACACATTTTGAATGCTTTACTGTGGAAATTATAATGGCAAAAAATCCAATTTGAACTGAACTGAAATGATTGAGTTAACCCCTCTACTGCCCTATGTGGGTGTTCTGAGAATGTCTGGGAATGTCTCATTTTCAAGTGTTTTTGATTGTGCTTTTTCAGTTGCTTATAAAAATAAGTGGCTAACGTCTAATAACACTGTAAAAATCACAAACCAGGCTACAATAATATGTTAGCAGCATTTATGTGCATAATTGTGTTTTGCAAACAACTTTATGTGTGAGTTAGTGAACGTTAACCACTAGATTTGTGAACAATATATTGACTTAATTTTTGGAAGACACTGTTTGAGTAAACTGTTGCTGGGTCCCAATGTTTCTGCTTATACTATGCCCTTAAAGTAAATTTTTTTGGTGAAGAAAAAGTACAGACTTTTGAGTGTGTAGTGGTATAGTAGGCAAGCTTTGGGACATACTATATCTTGTTACACAACTGCGTCTTTAACTGATTGCTCTGTCGCACCTTTTACACATAGACTGTCACTGTAAACTGTCCTGTCAGTCATCGTGTCACAGTTAAAGTCCTTCAAGAGCATATTTCAGTTGGAGACCCCAGTTGGATGCATAGAAAAATATTATAGGAACTAGATTTATCTTGCTCTTAGTGCCGGACTCTGCCTTCTGACCAGACAGACCCCACACCCTGTGGTGACTACTCTACAACTTGAAACAGGTACTCTGTCTCTGATACCAGTTACACTACTCACTTCAGATTGTTCTGTTTTAGTCTAAGCCCTTGTGGACTCTGCCAGTTTCATATTTAATGACCTCCTAAGCCATTTTCATCTATCTTGCCTACAGCAAGCCCGAGAACTGTGATTCGAGAACATTCAGGAAAATTTTTTCTTCTATGTATGCATTCTGAAATCATAATGTTATACAAAACCAGGTACTTTGCTTCAGCGAGTACACAAGGTGGCATTTGCGGGTGTTGGCAGGAGTCCAGCCCCTAAGAGCTTCAACAGAACCCTCCGTAGGCACATTCTAGGTGGTCTTCCCAGGTCTCTGAATGGACAATGATGTTGTCGAGGAGTAGGTCGCCTGGTCCAGAAAAAAATTATTGTATTTTAACACGATTTAAAATGAAAATTAACACTACTGAACAAACGCCAATGATCAGTTCTTGTAATATTTAATGTACATTATTGATATTATAACCACCAGTAATATTATTCAAAATATAAGTCACCTCTAAAAAAAAAAAGAAGTTTGTAGTTACATTGTAGTAATGTTTTTTCTTTTTTTTTGCATTTGAAAAACAATATGTTACATGAATTTTAGCGTTATCTTGCAGGATCAGCACATGTTTTTACTGGACATACAGTGTGGGAAACTCAGACCAGTACTGAGGAGATTTTAAAAGTTTTTAATGAATTGTTGCTCAGTTTCAGTAGCTGCGTTTCCATTTTCTTGAAATTGCACAAATTAAAATTAGAATTTAAAATACTGTCACAGGTGAAGAATCACACCACGACAAAGGAGATGTTTTTATTTACAAAGTAAACAGTTAGTGGAAGGCAGCGTAGTCGAGTGGTGAATCCGGTCAGACCCTGCTATCTGGAAAAAGTACAGGAGAGACGTTAGTTCCTTCTTGTGTAGGGCTTCCTTTTCTACCATGGTGTAGTCTCTCTCAGCTGGGGTCAGCTTCCTGCTGATGTAAAGGACTGAATGCTCCTCACCATCCTGTACCTGGGACAGGACGGCTCCCAGTCCGTGTTGGGCGCATCCTTCTGCAGCAGGAAGGGGCAGCTAAAGTCCAGGTCTCGGAGGACTGGTTCCAAGGTCAGGGCCTTCTTCAGCTTCTGGAAAGCCTCTCCTGAGCAGCTGCCGATAATATTCCATGATAATATTCCGCCAACTCCAAGAAAGCTTGTACCTGGTACTTTATCAGGGGCCTCAGAGCTTTTGAACCGCCTCTATTTTCTTGTCCTGGGGCAGTATATGAGGCCCCTTTGAAAGTATTTTTCTTCTGCAGTACAAGGTGGCATTTGCGGGTGTTGGCGGGAGTCCAGCCCTAAGAGCTCCAACAGAACCCTCCCGTTCTAGGTGGTCTTCCCAGGTCTCGGAATGGACAATAATGTTGTCGAGGTAGGTCGCTGTGTGTTTATGCCTGGTCCAGCAGTTTGTCGACCCAGGACATGGGGTATCCTTCAAATTCAGAGATCTTATTTAGACGCCAGAGTTAGTTACAAAAACTGAGAGTGCCGTCTGGTTTCGGGACTGTGAAGATTGGGCTGGAGCAAGGCCTGCATGATGGTTCTATTACCCACAACTTCAGCATTTGCTGGACCTCATCCTCTATAGTTTGCAGATGAACCTCTGGGACACGGTAGGGCGCTGCCATGTCCCAGAGGCGATGACTCCTGGGGCCATCCGGATATCATGCTCCACTACATTGGTCTGCACGGGGTGAGGGAGAACACATCAGAGAACTGACCAATCAGGTGCTGGAGCTTCCCTTCTGGGCAGCCACTTCTCGACACCACTGGTCCTCAAGCCCAGCAGCCAGCTGTGGGGATGGACTGCCCTGTTGTAGTGGTTTTGTTGTGCTGTTTGCTTAGGTGTTTCTGGACCAATGGCATGACTCCGGTCGATCCTCTCCCTCATCTCTTTGACGTGTTCCACCTACTGCCAGCTGCTGCTCATACTGCTGCTGAAACACATTGAGAAAGGGATTAGGATTTTGTTTTGCCATTTCAATTGTTCATTGTTCATTTCTGTTGCTATGTATATTTAGTCCATCAGTTTCTTGAATAAAAAAATGAACTTATATTAGCCATATATTTTAGTTAACATTAATAGCATGAAATACTATTAGTACAATTAATGCACTTCTTTTTCACAAGAGAGAAATACAACTTATATCCTCTAGAAACTGACAGCATACCAGGGATGATGTGGAAGGAGTTAAACTTAATTCCTTTAGAAACTGACAACATTCCAGAGATGCTGTGAGAGGAATGAAACACATACAGCATACAAGAGATGATGTGAAGCAGTTAAACTTATTTTCTTTAGAAACTGACAAGGCATTCCAGAGATCATGTGGAAGGAATGAAGCTTATTTTCTTTAGAGAACTGACACCATACCAGAGATGCTGTAGAAGGAAATAAACTTATTAAGAAAACTGACAGCATACCTGAGATGATGTGGAAGGAATGAAACACATTTTTTAGAAACTGACAGCATACCAGAGATGATGTGGAAGGAGTTAAATTTATTTTCTTTAGAAACTTACAGCATTCCAGAGATGGTGTGAGAGGAATGAAACTTGTTTTTATTTATATTAACATTTAGCAGTTTAGTGACTTACAAATAAGGACAACGGAAGCAATCAAAATAAAAAGAGCAACTATATGCAAATGCTAAACAAGTAAAACAAGTACCAGTTAACTCAACGCATTACATGTAGCATTACATGTAGTAAACTGTTTTCCTTCAACCTCTGTAACACAGCCTCAAGCCTCATAAAGTGTTCCTCAAATATACTTGAATATACAAGCAAATCGTCCAAATAGAGCAGCATTTGGAGAAGACCAGGTCTCTCATTATGGTCTGCATGACACGTTGAAATGTCGCTGGCGCATTACATAGGCCAAACAGCAACCACTGGTACTCAGGCAAAAGGGGCAATGAAAGCAGTCTTGTGGTGGTCCTCTCATAAACTGCTACCTGGAGATAGCCACTTGTGAGGTCAATAGATGAGGTTCAATGGAATCTAACTTCATAGGACGTACTCCTAACATGATGTCCCTGGGCAAGTACTGTATTCCCAGTTTCACCTTGGGCGGCAACCACACATCTACTGGGACACGCTTAACTACCCGCACCGAAATACCCGCACCACTGGGTGATACCAAGGTAGTAACCAGTACCAAGCCCCCTGGCAATTGTGCCTTACCTGACTCCAATTACACTTAAGCATCTATTTCCAGCTACTCTTTATGTGTTCTGGCCTGAATTGTAACCACAGAGGCTGCAGGTACATATTACTTGTGTGTGCTCACCACCCTGACCACAGAATTTGCTCCTACTGGGCAGCTTCTTATTCTACACTGCTTACAAGAGCTCTCCAGTCAGCATCCAGCATCCTCCAAAGCATGGTAAAACTCACCTACAATTAATTGTTTACAACACTTGGCTATGTTCATGCCAAGTATACCTGAGGGCGGCAAGTCAGTCTCCCCTTTATTTTGTTCACGAATCACCAAGAACCCACAGCCAGACAGAGTCAATCCCATTATCAGGATATCAAGTTCAACATACCCAAGATAGGAAAGAGGCAACCCATTGGTGGCAGTAATCAAACCACTTGCTTGTCTGATGCAAGTCTTTGTCTTTCCCGTGAAGATGTTCTTTCAAAAAGCTCTCTGTCAAAGTACTCATGTTACTGCCTGTGTCTAACAGATAGAGAGATTGCTACACCCTAGCATGAATTTCCACTTCAGGTACTTGCCCACTGCACGCTCCAGAAACCACTCTTTTGTTAGCGTGTCAGTCTTTGGAGTTATCACAGTTTTCATGAACATTAGCTGGACAAGGTCTGTCTTCTGAGCACCACAACAGGGCCTCCTCATGAACTTCAAACAATGTAGTATGGGGTCACTCTCTCTCACCACCTTGCGCAGTTCCTCCGAACGCGAAAATCTCTCCCCATAGAATGTGCATAGAATGTGGAATGTGTGCAACAGCTGGGAGGTGATACATTTCTCCTAAAAAAGCTGCCCACAAATATGAGAACAAGTCTTCAGCTGCCTTACTCCCTACCCCGATACACAACTTTACTTCATCCAGAACTGACCCCTTGTGGGAGAGAATAAAATCTACCTGATCTTCAGAATTGAACTCTCACTTGTATAACCCTCCCAAGTTCCTCAATAAACTCATCAACATTCACCTGGGTCCTTCACTGAATGGTACAATTTGTTGTCTTGGGATATACACATAGGATCTACTATGAACATTAGTCCTGTTAGCGGAGAGCTGACATTACTTCATCATGTCTACGTCCCAGTACCAAGATCTGGGACTGAAGCTGTCGACCAGTTACTTCCCTCAATGTTAATTTCCGCACCACAGCACCTAAATGTCCTCCTCTATTGCAGCTGCACATCCGATGTCCTCAGCATCCATGACTTTAAACTGTAAAGCTCCGGCAGTTTCCAATTCTCAAACAGTTAGGGTCAACAAACACTGTCTTCCTTGCCACAGGACGTGTTGTATACACACAGGAGTCCTGACACGCTGGCACTTTGTACTGCTGTCACTTCTACCAGGATTGCACTGCAGGTCCTTTTAGCATATAGTCGCCTTTGCCACTACTGTTGTTTGCACCCTTTTACTTTTGCACTATTGTTAGCAAAAAACTAAATCAGCCCCAAACAAACAGAACCCTACTCCTGCTACCAAAATTACAGTAGATGTAGAATACTTTGGGAAAATCACAATCCAATCAAACAAAATATGGTCATCTAAAACAGAATAATGAAAATAAAAAAATAAATGAATTAACAGAGACAACCACCTAATTAACTTCTTTGGTCTCCAGAAACAAAATTACAACTTTCCTGAAAAAAGAAGTTTTCACAAGATTGGCCTCTGTTACTAAAAAAAAAAATCCTTCAATTTCAATAGGTGCTAACAAGGTTACAAAAACTTGGAAATGGCACACAAAATAACTGGCAGTGGCCTATATGTGCTCTCCTGTTTAAACAGACAAAGAAAAACACAAACAGAAAACATAAGCATACATACATCTACACATCTATAGCTTCTTATAAGCTATAATAATCAGCAAATAAACAAAATGATACAGACTTTGGAAAATTTAAATGAGCAACACTCACTCCTAAAAGCTCACATGGTATTTAACACTTGATCTCATGTAACGTTGCTCTCCTCTAACCCAGTATAAAGCATAAAGCATAAGAAATACTGCATGCTTGGATAACATATGAACTAACATATAATGTTATTTAACACTTTAACTCTTGTGACATATCTTAGGTTAACTCGCTCAAACTCCATTAGCATGGTCCGAGTTTCCCCTTCCAACGGTGATCTCTCACATGCAGGAACACTACTCTTGTATGATTGTTGAATTACATTTACATTTACATTTACATTTAGTCATTTTTGCAGGACGCTTTTTTATCCAAAGCGACTTACAATTGAGAGTACAACAGCGATTCATTTTTTTTTAGAGAGACAAACAGACAGTGTAAGTGCTTATAACACCCAGTCACAGGGAGTGTTCAAATTAGTACATGCCAGAAGGGAAGGAATAAACAAGGGGATAAGAAGAGAGACAGAGACAGTGAGAGGTGAGAGTATTTTTTTTTTTTTTTTTTTTTTTTTTTTTTTTTTTTTTTTTTTTTTTTTATGATGTGAGGTGGTATTGCTGAAAGATGTGAGTTTTCAGCAGTTTCTTAAGATTGACAGAGATCCAGCATTCGGATATGTATCGGAAGATCGTTCCACCAGCCAGGAACAGAGAACGAGAAAGTTCTGGAGAGTGATTTCGAGCCTCTTTGAGATGGTACCATGAGGCGTCGCTCGCTAGCAGATCTCAGACTTCTAGAGGGTGTGTAGATTTGTAATAGTGAGTGGAAGTAGACCGGTGCCGAGTCTGTGGTTGTTCTATATGCAAGCATCAGTGCCTTGAACTTGATGCGAGCTGCAATCGGTAGCCAATGTAAGGAGATAAAGAGAGGTGTAACATGGGTTCTCTTGGGCTCATTGAATACCAGCCGTGCCGCTGCATTCTGAATCATTTGTAGAGGTTTTATTGTGTTCGATGGAAGTCCAGCCAGAAGAGCATTGCAGTAGTCCAGTCTAGAAATGACAAGGGCCTGGACAAGTAGCTGTGCAGCTTCTCTGTTAGAAAGGGCCTGATCTTTCTGATGTTGTGTAGTGCAAACCTGCAGGATCGAGCAGTCTTTGCAATGTGATCTTTGAAGGTAAGTTGGTCACCGAGGATTACACCAAGATTTCTGACTGAGGATGATGGGGTAATTGACGAAGAACCTAGCTGGATGGTGGGGAGTCATGCTGTGTAGTTGGAGTGGCAGGGAATACAAGCAGCTCAGTCTTTGTCAGGTTGAGCTGTAGATGGTAGTCTTGCATCCATGTCGAGATGTCCGCCAGGCAACCCGAGATCCGAGTAGCTACCGTTGGATCGTCTGGATGAAAAGAGAGGTAGAGCTGTGTGTCATCGGCGTAGCAGTGGTAGGAGAAGCCGTGAGCCTGTATGATGGGGCCTAGTGATGTAGTGTAAATGGAGAAGAGGAGGGGACCAAGAACCGATCCCTGAGGAACCCCAGTGACCAGTTGATGTGCTGTGGATACATCTCCTCCCCAGGCCACCCTAAAAAACCTACCAGTGAGATAGGATTCGAACCAACGAAGTGGGATCCCAGAGATGCCCAGTGATGAGAGGGTAGACAGCAGGATCTGATGATTCACAGTGTCAAAAGCAGCGGATAGATCCAGCAGAATGAGAACTGATGATTTGGATTGAGCTCTTGCAGTCCGCAGGGCTTCCGTGACTGAGAGCAGCGCAGTCTCAGTTGAATGGCCGCACCTGAAACCTGATTGGTTATGGTCCAGTTTGTTGTTTTTCGAAAGAAACAGTGATACCTGGTTGAAAACCACTCTTTCAAGTGTTTTCGCTATGAATGGAAGAAGAGAGACTGGCCTGTAGTTATCAATAAGAGAAGTGTTTAAAGTGGGCTTTTTGAGCAGTGGGGTTACCCGAGCCTGCTGCAAATGCTGTGGGAAGGTACCTGTGAGGAGAGATGTGTTGATGATGTGCGTGAGTGCCGGCAAGACAGTGGGGGAGATTGCTTGCAGGAGATGAGAGGGTATGGGGTCTAAGCGGACATGTTGTTGGATGGCTGGAGAGGAGAAGTTTGGATACTTCTGTCTCAGTGAGGAGCAGAAGGAGAAAGTGGAGGAATCGGTAGTCGATGCGTGTTGGTTGAGGGTTGTGCGTTGGGGGCTGAGAACTGGCTGCTGATCGCTTTTGTTTTGTTTGTAAAAATGTGGCAAAATCGTCAGGTGATATTGAGGTGGTGGGAGGTGGTGGAGGATAGAGCAGGAGTTAAATGATCTGAAGAGCTTACGTGTGTCTGAAGTGTTGTTGATCTTGTTTTGGAAATATGATGATTTGGCAGTGCGGATTTCGGCAGAGAAGGAAGAAAGCAAAGTCTGATACCTGCTCAGGTCTGTCAGATCTTTAGATTTGCGCCACTTTCTCTCCGCTGCCCTGAGTTTGACCCGATGCTCACGGAGAACATCAGACAACCAGGGGCTAGAGGTGGCAGTCCGTGCTGGCCTGGAGGAGAGAGGGCAGATGTCGTCTAGACAGGAGGTTAGAGCACTGAACAAGGTATCTGTAGCTGTATTCACATCCAAAGAAGAGAAATGGGTAGGTGAGGGAAGGGAGGAGGACACAGCAGAGGAGAGATGGGAGGAGAAAGGGAACGAAGGTTACGCTCGGAAAGTAACCGGTATAGGGGTTGGTTGCACAGAGATAGGAAAATGCAGTTGAAATGTAAGAAGGAAATGGTCAGAGACGTGAAGCGGTTGTACTGAAATGGTGTCTGCAGTACAACTGCGTGTGTAAATTAAATCAAGCTGGTTGCCTGATTTGTGGGTGCTTGTCGTGATGAGGCGTTTGAGGTCAAAATGAAGCTAGAAGGGAATGGAAGTGCGAGCGTAAGGTTTGTCAAGATGAATGTTGAAGTCCCCAAGAGTAGGAGTGGAGTGCTTCTGCCTGTAAAAGATGACAATAATCCATCCAGCTCCTCTAGGAAGGTGTCTAGAATATGTCCAGGGGCGGTAGATTACCACTATGTGGAATTTTGTCGGAGTAGTAACTGTGATAGCATGAAATTCAAAAGAGATGTAATGACATACAAGTGAGTTGGTTGAATATTTCCAATTGTTTGGGATGAGCAGACCAGTGCCACCACCCCCGCCAACCTGACGAGGTGTGTGTGAGAAAGAGTGATTGTTGGCTAGAGCTGCTGGGGTTGCTGAGTCTTCTGGACGAATCCAGGTCTCCGCACAATCCCAGAATGTGGAGTGAAGAATGTAAAGAAAAAGCAGAAATGAAGTCAGCTTTGTTGACCGCTGACTGGCAATTCCACAGACCAACAGAGAAAGATAGGTGTAGTAGAGGATGTAGGGACAGAGCGTAGGTTAGTAGGAGTGCATTGTCGCTCAGTGTGTGTTGTTAGAGGCGAGGACGCGAGACAACCGGAATGAGTTGGAGACACATGATAGAGGTAGAAAGAGGAAGTGAAGATGTGTAAGAGAATGAAGGAAAATGTACGGCGCGTTGCTCAGTTAAAGTCGCGCAGTAAAAGTCGTGATGTCTTTACTCTCGTAGTCTTCACACGAGGAGTCTGAATCACGAGCACTGGACGCTCGGCTGACGCCGCGCCAGCGCACACTCAACAAATAAATACACAAAGTGTATGCAGTGGAAACAGCGAAAAGCTAGTTCTAATTTGCCCAGGCAGTAGCCAATCAGGAGGTCGCTCAGGAAAAACGAAACTAACGCCTTCACACTTAAGTGCTCTTAATAGCCCGGAGGCAAACAATTTACAACCACTTAAAGTACAGCACAACTAAACTACACACTACAAATAAGTAGGGGAAACGCAAATATTCCTCTCCAAACAGCAAGAAATAATTTGAACAACACACAGCAATAGGTATAATAGACTTACGCGCTGGTGTCCGTATCTCTCTTCTAGCCTGAAATCGCTCTCTCGCTTTGACAGAGAGCGCGCAGTTTAAATAGTTACAGTCGCGTAAAAGCTAGTTCTAATTTGCCCAGGCAGTAGCCAATCAGGAGGTCGCTCAGAAAACATAAACTAACGCCTTCACACTTAAGTGCTCTTAACAGCCCGGAGCAAACAATTTACAACCACTTAAAGTACAGCACAACTAAACTACACACTACAAATAAGTAGGGGAAACGCAAATATTCTCTCCAAACAGCAAGAAATAATTTGAACAACACACAGCAATAGGTATAATAGACTTACGCGCTGGTGTCCGTCTCTTCTAGCCTGAAATCGCTTCTAAACGTTTGACAGAGAGCGCGCTGGTTTAAATAGTTACAGTCACAAAAGCTAGTTCTAATTTGCCCAGGCAGTAGCCAATCAGGAGGTCGCTCAGGAAAACGAAACTAACGCCTTCACTTAAGTGCTCTTAATAGCCCGGAGGCAAACAATTTACAACCACTTAAAGTACAGCACAACTAAACTACACACTACAAATAAGTAGGAAACGCAAATATTCTCTCCAAACAGCAAGAAATAATTTGAACAACACACAGCAATAGGTATAATAGACTTACTGGCGCTGGTGTCCGTCTCTTCTAGCCTGAAATCGCTTCTCTCTTTGACAGAGAGCGCGCAGTTTTAAATAGTTACAGTCGCGAAAAAGCTAGTTCTAATTTGCCCAGGCAGTAGCCAATCAGGAGGTCGCTCAGGAAAACTAAACTAACGCCTTCACACTTAAGTGCTCTTAATAGCCCGGAGGCAAACAATTTACAACCACTTAAAGTACAGCACAACTAAACCACACACTACAAATAAGTAGGAAACGCAAATATTTCTCCAAACAGCAAGAAATAATTTGAACAACACACAGCAATAGGTATAATAGACTTTACGCTTGCTGGTGTCCGCTTCTTCTAGCCTGAAATCGCTCATGTAAATAAAATAGAATATTAGGTGAATCCTACCCTTGTTACATATACACACACAACTAAAATTACATCAGCAAGTGTCACTTTCTGCTTCATGGCCTGCTCAGCCCACCTGCTCCACTTCCTGTTTATGTGCTGTGAGGCACCTGCCCATCCAGACACACGCAAGATGGCCTGCCCTAGAAGACTGTGTCCCATCCCGAGGTAGAGACTGTCGTAATCATCTGACGACAGCAAACCATTCACTTTTACACTTCTGTCTGGAGAGAACCAGCCACCATTCCTGGCCAGCCACCACCAAGCCACCAGTCCTGGAGACTCTTTTCAGGAAAGCCAGGAGGGGCGAACTCCCAGAGACTTCAGCCACCATAGAAACAGTATCATGTGGAGCAGCCCCAGGAAAGAAGGAAAGAAACCGCTGGCATGATATCAAGAAGAGTCTGCCATACATGCCATACACTGAGGCATGACGACCTACACGACTTGGATACTCTTGACCCAAGCAGGAACCAGACGGGCCAGCATCGAGGTACAGTCCAGATACACACCCAGAAACATAGAAGATTGTGCTTGTTTAAGCCCAACAAACAGAAGGTGGAGAAGAAGAGACTGTTGATAAATCATTTGCTTCCTGGAGCAGGCCAAAAGTTGTCCAGGTAATTGAGAATTTGGATTGTCTGGAGCCTCAATGGGGTCAGAGCACCATCACACACTTAGTGCACGTCCTTGGGGTCAGGGCCAGGCCAAAGTTGCTGTACTGGTAAGCCTGTCCCCCAAAGGCAAACCTGAGACATTTTATTTGCCTCTGAACGGCCTTAGATGTGGAAGTAAGTATCTTTTAAGTTAACAATGCTTGTGAATTGGAGAGTGTAGCCAAGAAAATCGTCTAGGCAAGGCAAATTCCTCCAGGACTGGGAAAACAATATGCAAGCAGGATCAGTGTAGGACAGCTCATGGGCATCCCTTACTATGAATGATGTCTGTACCATGAAGCAAGCCTGAGGGGAGAGAAAACTTCAAGTGTCTCCTATCATCAGTCATCACTGAGAAAGGAGGACTGCCTGTGTTTCTCAAGACACATTTAGTGGTAAGGAAGAATGACTCAGGGATGGGTAGTCTGATGCAATCCAACGAGGTTGTCAAGCTCTCTCTTCCTGAAGCGACCCGAAAAAGCTGCAAGTTTTCAGTAGCACACGCCAAAACGCGTCCACCAGCTCAATATAGGCCAGGGTCGGGCTGTATTTCCTGGCTGCTGGGTGGGAGAAATTCCATTAGCATACCTCTGAAATCTGAGGAGGCTGTGGTCTCAAAATGTCTTCCATTTCGAAGGAAACAGTTTTCCATGCCTCTGGGCTGGGCGCAGGACAGCAACAAGAGGAAAAGAATGTGGAAACTGCTCGTCCTCCATAGCTTCAAGCTCAACTTCCAGGCTGTGGCTTCACATAGAGAGCAAGCCTCCAGTGCAGAATGGTGGGAAGAAACGGCGCACTAAAAACCGCAAGTCTAGCATGCAAGATCTAGTGCAAGAGCAAAAATTCTCACAACAAATTATCTTGCAATGGCGAGGCCCATTCATTTGACACACTTACAGTGCTGGTCATCTCTCATGATGAAGCAAAGCACGGCGGCTGGCAACAGTGAAAGTCCATTTCACTCACTGCTTGTAGAATAAAATTCCACAATAGTGGTTGATGAAGTGGAAAGAAGAAAAGTGCAAAAATAGAAAAACTAGAAAGGGCCAGAAAAGTACAAGAAGAGAGGAAAATCTGTTGTCTGAGATGGGACACATTTGGACGGCAGGAGGATGAGGAAGTTAGAGTTATCGTGACATCGAAAACATTAAGGCAAAATAAAACAAAAAAGGAAAAACGCTGCTATTAACATTTTTAATGGTCCGACTTTCTGTCATGGTGTGGATTATGAGAGGACGACTCGACGAGTAAAATAAACTTAAACAGTTTTAATTTTCTACAAACTAACAGAAATAACAATATAGTCTCAAACTGGCAGGAAGGCAGACAATGCAGGAAATAGCTAGGCTGACAGAGAAGGTTTTAGAATTAGAGACACGCATCCAAACTTTAATTGAGGACAGTAAGAATGCAAAGGCTTTAGATACTGCTTTGGATGCGACTAGTACAGTGAAAGTGAATTGTGACTGTGAGGCGGGCTAGTCGCGGGTCAAAACACGGCTCTTCTGTTCGATTAGAACATCAAACAGGTTCTCCCCACTCAGTGATGCACCCACTGAGAAACCTGATCAAAGTGCTCTAGTAATTGGCCATTCCATTGTACAGAACGTGAAAATAGAGACACCAACCAATCGTAGTCCAATGCTTACTGGGAGCCAGAGCGTCTGACATCCTGTCAAATTTAAAAGTGCTGGCTAATGCTAAACGTAAATTTTGTAAGATTGTTATTCACGCTCGGCACTAATGATGTTCACTTCGCCAGTCGGAGATCACTAAAATAATATTAAAGAGGTGTGTGAATTTGCAAGCACAATATCGGACAATGTAATATGCTCTGGTCCTCCCTGCTTACCGGTGTGATGAGATTTACAGCAGACTGCTGGGTCTCAATGGCTGGATGTCTAAGTGGTGCCTGCAGAACAACATTTCTGGGGCAGACCTGACCTGTTAAAAGAGATGGTCTTCATCCTCCTGGGGTGGTGCCGCTCTTCTATCTAGAAATATGGCATATAGTCTTAGAGTTCCAACATGACCAACTAGTGCCCAGGTCAGGAAGCAGACAGACCGGCTAAACTGACGGTCTGCTAGCTGTCTCACGTCACAGAAGGCAGTTAATTCTCAGCACATAGAGACTCTTTCACCTAGATATCACACTATAGAGGCTGTGTCTGTTCCCGAATTAGAATATGCAGAGAACGTCCAAACCAAATTAAAAGCAATAATTTAATTAATGTCCAACAAATTCAAACTACCTATAATTCAAATAAGCAAACGATAAAACTGAATATTAGATCACTTTCCACAAAAGCACTTTATATATATGATTTGATCAAAGCTCAGAACCTAGATTTGCTTTGTTTGACAGAAACCTGGATAAAACCAGATGAATATATTACTCTAAATGAATCTACCCCAAAATTATTGCTATAAAATGAGCCACGTTTAAAAGGTAAAGGGGGAGGTGTTGCTACTATTTATAACAACGTTCTTAGTACTTCTCAAAGGGCATGCTAAGTATAACTTGTTTGAAGTTTTGGTGCTGCATATAAGATTATCTACAGAATCATGTGCTAGTGATAAATCCTCTGTCATGTTTGTACTGGCTACTGTATACAGGCCACCAGGGCACAGCACAGATTTCATTAAAGTTTATTTAAAGTTCATTAAGTTAGTACTGGGCGCAGATAAAGTCTTAATTGTTGGCGATTTTAATATCCATGTTAATAATGAAAAAGATGCATTAGGATTGGCTTTTGTAGACAGTCTGAACTCTGTTGGGGTTAGACAACACGTGTCAGAACCAACTGATTGTCAGAAATCATACTCTAGGCTGTTTGAAGGCTGTATGTGTGTAGACTCTTTCTGGCGCTTCTGCAAAATCACTTATATTTATTAACCTTTTGTTTCCCCAATTTTAGTACTGACCTCATATAATTTGATTTGACTCAATTTCCGTGATTCTGACTATATTAATTTTAATGTTACTGCTGATCCTTCTAGTTGCGATTGAATTTAGATCATTAATTAACTATAATACTTCCTAGTTTTGACTTTTCGCTCATAGTGGGAATCTAGGTCGCTTAGAGACCTTGTTTGGTCAGACCAGACTCACAACATATCTGGGCTAGTCCAGGTCTTAGTCAGAGGCTACCCCGTAGATCGCTTACCTTAATGCAGCCATCTCTCGATAGACTCAAAAGAGTAGTTTTTCATGCGCTCCCTAAGTAATAGCATGCTAAGCCAGTGTGGTGGCCAGAAGTCAAGATCTCAAAATGTGCCTCGGCTCCATCGATCGATCGTTGATCTGACTCACCGTGAGCACGCCTACAATACGGAAAACCTCAGAAGTCAGTAACCTACTAGAAAAGTTATTTCAGACAATATTATAAGTTAATCAAGATTTACTTTTATTTTGCCAGGCAGTACTGTTTTCCAATTCATGAAATTTCATTACATTTACACAACTGATCAGCAGTAAACACACAAAAATAAAGAAAACAAACAAATTATAAAAAAGCATCATTCAAAAGGTCATTGTACCTGGCAATGAAGATGCACAGAAGTTGTCTGCGGGAAGATCTGTTTACAGAAAACTTCCTCGAGTGGTTTGTCCACTTTCTTTAAATACCCAGACTGATCAAAGAATCAAACATTTAGCACCCAAATGTGAAACTTCTCCCTGAACCATTCTCGTGGTCATCCTTGGAGCAAAGACAAATGGTTATCAAATGGTCTTTACTGGGGCACACGCTCACCAGGAGACCAGAAACTCTTTCACCAGTCACATCTGAACCATTTACATTAGCCTCCCATCTGCATCTGTCACACTCAAGGGAAGGAGAGGTTTACCTAAACAGGAACCAAAAACATGAGGGGTAGAAGGGGAGCAACCAAATTGAGCCACATATTGTTTTTACTCTTTCCGCAGATCTTCTCGCAAGATGAAAGAGAGTTTGATTACTTTACTATAGACTGGAACTCTTGCTTGGTGAAATCCATCCTTACACCTAAAAACCCCACATATAATAATCCAGAACCCAGTCTAACACTTGATGGCTGCTCTGTTAATTCTTCATCATCAGTTAGGAACCTAGGTGTGCTGTTTGACAGCAATCTTTCCTTCGAAAACCATGTTTCTAGCATCTGTAAAACTGTGTTTTTCCATCTTAAAAATATATATAAATTACGACCTATGCTTTCAACCTCTAATGCAGAAATTTTAGTTCATCCGTTTATGACCTCGAGGTTAGATTATTGTAATGCTTTATTGGGTGGTTGTTCTGCACGCTTGATAAACAAACTTCAGCAAGTCCAAAACCCAGCAGCTATAGTCCTTACTAGAACTAGGAAGTATGATCATATCAGCCTGGTTGTGTCAACACTGCACTGGCTCCCTATCAAACATTGGATAGATTTTAAAATCTTATTAATTACCTATAAAGCCCTGAATGGTTTAGCTCTCAATACTTGAGCGAGCTCAGTATCACATTATAGTCCTGCACGCCCACTGCGTTCTCAAAACTCTGGACATTTAATAATACCTAGAATATCAAAATCAACTGTGGGCGCGCAGATCCTTTTCCTATGTAGCACCTAAACTCTGGAACAATCTCTCCCTAATTCTGTTTGGGAAGCAGACACACTCTGCCAGTTTAAATCTAGATTAAAGACACATCTTTTTAACTTAGCCTACACATAACACTCCCAACATACTTTTTATTATTCAAATCCGTTAAAGGATTTTTAGGCTGCATTACTTAGATTAGCTGGAACCGGGAACACTACTCCTAAAATACAATGTACTTGTGACATCGTAAAAAGAATGGCATCTACGCTAATATTAGTCCTGTCTCTTTCTCAATCTGTTTTCACAGTTTGTATCCAGACTAGATGGTGGATCAGCACACAGAGATTATGTTCATCATAGACCAGAACATGTGCCCCGTGGACAGATCACCAGATCCTGATGCTCACACACACACACACACACACTAAGTCATTTACACTACCTGACACAGCTGCGTTTAAAATTGAACTGGAAGTTAAGTGCTGGGCGTCCGGTCAGAGGAGAACTGATCCCAACTGAGCCTGGTTTCTCCCAAGGTTTTTTTTCTCCATTCTGTATGCATGGGGTTTTGTTTCCTTGCCGCTGTCGCCTCTGATTTGTTTTATTGGGGACACTTAACTTCTAGTGATTATCGTTGAACTGATTAAAGAGACCGTCTCTGCATTTAATAACAAATTGGTCACTCTCGTCATTATACATCCCTGTCATTGTATTCTTCTACTTTATACTGTACAGTGCTTTGATGCAATCTGTGTTGTCAAAAGCTCTATATAAATAAAAATGATTGATTGAAATGATTGAACTACAACACAGATGAATCACTCTAACATGAGTCAGACACAACCAACAGTAAAAACAGGTTTGCCTACATAAGTTAAAATGAAAAAACTTACTTGAACTCCTCAGTGTTTGCAAAAACAACTTCTACTGCAGCGTGAATAATTTAAGCAATATTAAAGGCTTTCATAAAATACACAGACTTGCATCTTTAAGATAGTTTAAAATATGTTTATTTGCATTATATGAGCCATTTAACATGTTCTGTAACGTTAATGAATATATGGGAACAACTTTTAATTGCATTTGACTTTGGTTTACTTAAATTCTAATAAGTGATTTAATTTTACAATTAATTTTACTTTTCAAGTTGAATGAACTAAGTTTAACTTGTCAAACATGGTTATTAATGGAATAATCCAACCAAAAAGGCAAAAAGGCTGACTTCCATAGTAGGAAAAAGACAATGGTGTAAGTCAATGGTGATCCAAAACAACCTGGTTACAACTTTCTTCAAAATATCTTTGGCAGGAAAAAAGAAATTCATAAAGATTTGGAACTACTCAAAAATGAGTAAATGATGACAGAATTTTAATTTTTGGGGAACTTTTCCTTTAACACTGTAATATTTGGTTATCTATTTAAATTCAAAAGTACAGCAAACAAAGTTGTAGCATATTATAACTAATTTGCTTCCTTTTTTAAGTAAATTGAACTTGTTACTTTTTACAGTGCATTTAAACAGTCCAGAAAATAATTCTCAAAAAGATGTGAATAATCTTTTATATATGTCCACTTCATAGTTTTAGAGGACAAGCCCATTTTTGTGGGAGTGTCAATAATAGTGAAAGTAGGCTTTGTGAATATAAATGAGAGAAAGCACAAACTGTACTGTTCATTTTTCAAGAAGGTAAAATCTCTTAAACACAGCAGCTCTCTTATAACACAATGGCACAATTTCTTTACGTTGCTATAGATTTTGGAACATCATTCAGCGGATATGCCTTCAGCTTTAAGACTGATAAACGTATAGAACAAATTAGGATTCCTTCCTGGGGTGTCGAGCAAGGTCTAAAAACCTTCAAAACCCCCACCTGCATTTTGTTTGATGAAGAACAGAACTTCAAGAAGTTTGGTTATGATGCCATGAAAACATACACCATGTTGATGAAAAAGAAGAAGCAAAGAAACACTATCTATTTGAACACTTCAAAATGCAGCTGTATAATAAAGTAAGTATTTTTACATTTTTGGTTTATCTTACATACCATATTATTTATCTGTGAATGAAAGATTAATTTGATGCACTTTCATTGAGTAACATTAATGTAATAAACACTTTTGTTGTAAAGGAAATCCACAGAGGTTTGACGATCACAGAATCAAATGGGAAAACAATGAAGGCTATAAAGGTTTTCTCTGAGAGTCTCATGATACCTGAAGGATCATGCACTGGACAAAGTTGGACAAAGCACTGAAGGACGAAAGTTCACTGCATCTGATGTGACGTGGGTGTTAACAGTTCCTGCTATCTGGCATGCGGCAGCTAAACAATTCATGAGAGAAGCAGCTGTTGAGGTGAGTTAAAGTAAAAATGTGAATATTAGATACTTATTAAAACTCATCATGTACACATCTTCTGTAAGAGAGAATAAATTAAATGAAAATATTAATCATGCAGGCAGGTCTTGTGGACGGATTCTACACCTGAAAGACTCATCTTTGCTCTGGAACCAGAGGCTGCGTCTGTGTTCTGTAAGCAGCTACCAAGTGATGGTTTCATAGCAGAAGGAGAGGATTGTGAAGACAAATTGGAGCAGCAACCAGGAAGCCAGTACATGGTTGTAGATTGTGAGGTACACCGCTAAAATTCCTTTAATATCCTACTACACATTTACATACAGATTACTTTTACTTTACAGTTTACAGCATACACTACGTAATAGTGTACCTATAAAATGTATATGTTAACTATAAAGAGTGAAACAATTAAAAATAAAAAGTAATTAATCGTTTATTTATTAGTTTATTAGAGGCCAAGACAATAGTCATAAACGATAAGGCAGGCAGATAGTCAGTAAAGTACAGGCAGTCCAATCTGGCAACAGGTTCAAGGGCAGTTAAGGAATGGTAGTCAGCAGGCAGGCAGTAGGTAAACACAGGGTTAACAGTCCAATCAGGCAAACAATACAGGTATGTAGAATCCGAGAGACGTGAAACAAGGAAACAGGCAAGGTTCATACACAGCAATAGCAATCAGAAGATATGTGAGAAACGTTTGGTAAAGCAGTGAAACTAGCAATACTTCACGACTAGCACATGGCAGGCCCTCTGGTTATAAAGCCATTCAACAGGAAGTAACCAGTGAAGTAGAAAAGGGCCTGAGCCGAGCTAGTACTCAGGTGAGGGCTCCCTCTGGTGTTCAGGTGTTACACTTTCTCAATGTAGCTACATGTTAAGTACTATACATAGAATAAAGTATAAACATAGTACAGAAGGTAGTCAACTAGTCCATTTATAAAATTCTAAGTAATATTCAAGGAGGTGAAAAAAGATAGTTTGTACCCTTAAATCAAAGGGGCACTTTTATATTAGCATTTTATTGTAAATTTAAATGAAATAAAACATTTAGTATTATTTAAAATACAACATTAGAAAAATGACTATTTCATTTCGACAAACTATTTGACAAGAATAGGTGTGTTTTCAAGATACTAAAATAAAAACAAATGTCAGGGCCCAAAATCCTCAGACCCCAGTGGGTGAATCCAGCATTCACATACTGACTGGGATCAGCTTTTCCCATCAGCTTTCAAGAACCAGACAAGACTGAATATAACTTTTATGATTATACATGGAGTCTGTGACATTTCCTTTAATTCTCGCTAGTTGGTTGTCCATGTCCAATTCAAGTAAAAAGTGCATCTGTTAAAATTTTGAGTTCTCTAAAAATCTACTTCAAACCCTAGATGTAACTATATAGAAAATACGAGTACACATAAATGAATGTTGTCTCTGATTTATTTTTTTCTTGTATCTTGCAGGTGGTACTATTGACATAACGGTCCACGAGGTGCTGGGTGATGGTAAACTGAAGGAGCTGCACGCTGCATCAGGAAATGACATGGGTGGACAGTCAGTAGACAAGAATCTCATGTCTTTTCTAAAAGACATTTTCTCAGACAACATTTTTGAAAAATTTAAGAAAGAATACCCAAGTGCAGCACTTAAACTGAAGTATGACATTGCACTTATAAAATCTTGTGAGGATGTTGTGATGATTCCATGTCCTAGCAGCTTACAAACACTCGCTAAAGATAAACAGAGCATGGAAAGTTATTTTGAGGATGTTCAGGAGTAATGTGGGATGATGGTGGAATATTCATTGAACAAGAAAAGCTAAAAAGCTTCTTTGATACCAGCTTGAGTGCTATAGAAAGCACAATTAATCAGATCCTTAAAAACACAGAGCTGAAGATTGAGTACATGTTGTTGGTGGAGGCTACGCTGAATGTGCTTTTCTGAGGAAATTCATGAAGGAGCAATTTGGCAGCGTATACAAAGTACTTTGCCCTGTTGAACCTCAGGCAGTAATTTTAAAGGAGCGATCCTGTACTGAAAAACACCTTCCGTGGTTAAATCCCGTATTAGTGCTCTCACATATGGGTTCCGGGATATGTGACATATTTGATGAAACCAAACACAGGGGCAAAAGCAAATCTGAAAACTCAGAAGGAGAAGTGTTCTGCAACGTTTGCTTTGACCAGCTTGTCCGCAGTGGGGAGTCAGTTCAATGTGAAGAAGTCCGTTCTTTCATAAGATATCCAATAGATCGACTGCAAACAAAGCTACAATTTACATTTTACAGCTCTGAAAAACCAGAAGTAAAGTTTACAGATGAGCCGCTCGTATTCGAGATCGGTTCTGTATCAGTTGACATGCCTAACACTGACAGAGGCACAGATCGACCGGTCAGGTTGGAGATAAAATTTGGCTCCACTGAAATGCAGGCAACTGCTACTGATTTAGGATCAGGTGAAACAAGAACAACCAAACTGGACTTCATGAGTGAACAAATCCATACCCATAATAAACTACGTGACTGAATACAGTAAATAATAAAATCAACAAACAAAACAAAACTGAAAAAAATTAGTCTGATGCAAAATATATACAATTGTTGCAAGACATTGTAAGCAAAACGTTATAAAAAAATCCCAGTAACAAAATAAATCCATTGTCTGATTTCTACCTTTCTATTTCTCACATAATACCTAACAGGATTGGTGTTTTAACTGATTTATTTTAATTATATTATGCAGAAAGACAATTTATGACATCACAGAGAATAAAGGTGTTGACTGTATCTTTAAATAATTCTCACAAATTAGTATATATATATATATATATATATATATATATATATATATATTTTTTTTTTTTTTTTTTTTTTTTTTAAATACTAATAAACAACTTATGTACTATTGGTAAGATTTCCTTTTAAATCTAGATTAATGGGTTATACAGGTGTGACAATCAATTGTTGTTAATCAGATGAATGTTTACTGATGAGTGAATGGTGTTTTGGGCATTTAAGCACATGTGCATTTGATAAAGATCATTAGTCAAAGAAATTTTTAACAAATACTTTTCCCTTAATATTGTACTATGGATGTTTTCTTGTTCATGTAAAAGTTGTTTCCATTTTCATTCACAATAAAAATAATCAATTTAATAAAAAGAGCACATTTTAGTTGTGAATTGCAACCAACTTGTTCCCCATTTACCTCCCTTTAGAGAAGATATGGTGGCAGATGCAGGATTAAAGGTGTTATATGTAAGATTGACAAAGAGTGGTTAGAACTAGAAATTGCAGTTCAAATTCAAAATATTGGAGTGATGAAACATATTTTTCAGGTTAGTCCAACCAATGCAAATGTGCATTGACTGGTCTGATCTCAGGTTTTATGGGAACCGGAGACTCTAACTGCCGCTGCAGTGAAGCAACAAATTTACAAACAAACGATCGGCTCTTTCATTTACAGGGCGGGACTTTCCTGCCATAATACGCATTGTACATTCTCCCATTCATACAGTAAGTACAGGATCATTCACTGATTGGTGGCTGCAGTGCTGCTTCAAGTTAAACACACAACAATCAATTTTAACTAGGCTTAGACTTGGTCACACAACACTAAACAGTACTTTGAATAAAATTAGGCAACACCAGAGAGGTAATTGTGTTCATTATGGTCAAGAGAAAACTGTGCATCACATTATAATGTAATGTCCATTAATAAAAGGAAACTCTTCAAATGTAACTTAACAAGAATTAAGATGAAAAGAAACAGGTTTTATGATCCTGGCCCACATTCCTAATCAGTAGATCACAGTAATGCGACAAAGAAGAAGAAGAAGATCCCGACAGATTAGCATTCTCATGCATAACATCTAATAATACTGTATCGCCATTAAAATAGTTCAGATTTGAGTGTAATGGAAAAATTTGTATATTTCATTTAGTTTTTTAATTAAGTTAATTTAGAAAAAATGTTTGGAGCATGGTGGGGCAGTGACTGGTGTGAGAGAAGCCTGGAGGCGTTAACCAGTTCCAGGCCAGGTATCCTTGAAGATGTCAGTTTGGGTCCAGTCTTCAGTCACATACACAAGGCAAAGACACTAGGTAAAAGTGCAAACAGGTTGGTTTATTGAGGCTGGCAAAGAATATGGATGATAAAATAAGACAGTTTTTAAAGGTGCATCTCAAAAAATTAGCAATTAAATAATTTCAGCAAACTGTACACCTGATTGCTAACTAGTATGTTGCTAGCATGATTAGCAAGTGTCTAGCAAGTTACTCATACGATTAGCATGTTACCAACATGTCACTTGATTTTAGCATGATTAGCATATTACTAACAAGTTGTTAACATAATAAGCTAGTTGCTATCATGTAAATAACATGGCTCCTAGCTCCTCCTCTCCACAGTGGTCGATCAGTTCACCAGCTCTGCCAGGCTCCATCATCCCTCCGGCTCCACCTTGGTCTGTCGTCGACCATCAGTTGCCTCGGGATTCCACTCCTCCAACTTCACCTCATCCTTCCATCCCTCCAGCTCTGTCAGGCTCCTCCATCCCCCCGGCTTCACCTTGCTCCTCTGCAGCCTTCTGGATCCCCGTTTCCGCATTGGTTGCCGGAGCCAGCTGCATCACCTATGTCCTTCTATTCCTCTGTGTCACCCTGGCTCTTCAGCTCTTGGTCTCGGGCTACTCCACCACCAGCTCCGCCATAATTGGTGGGCCCCATGGTGTTCATGTGTGTCTAGTAATTAAGTAATTTCTTTTAGTCCTTTTATAAGTTCCTGTTTGTTTCTACATGCGTGTGGTTTCAGTCTGCCTACCTACCTGCCTGCCTATCTATTATTATTATTTACAAAATTATTTGCTAGGATACTCAAACATTTAAGCATCACAAATTAAAGATTTTTAACTAACATTGGTTTAAATTCAATTTGGGAATTACTTAAAAGAGGCTTGCAAAATATATGCACTATATTTTTAAGTAAATCTAGCATAGTATTTTTTTCACTGTAATACTGTTTCTAATATATCTAAATAAAGCTAGCAACATGCTAATAACATGCTAATCAAGCTAGAAACATGATAGCAACATTCTAATAACACATTAATCATTCTAAAATCATGGTAGTAGCTAAGTAATAGCCTAATCATGGTAATAACATGCTAGTATCTTACAAATTCCAAGCTGGTAACACTCTAACAACCATCCAAGTACCCTAAAAACACCCTAGCAACCGCATAGCAATGTAAGGGTCCCCCTTTTCCTGCAGAACGGAATCCAGAGGCCCTGGTCGAAGGTCAATGCGTGTTCGGTCTTTTCTTTGCGTCTCGTTAAAAATCACTAATATTTATTAATCTTTTGTGTTTCCAATGATAGTACTGACCTTATACATAATTTTATCTGACTCAATCTTTTGTGATTTTATTTATATGTATTAAAATGTAACTGCTGATCCTCTAGTTGTGATTAAATTTGGATAATTAATTAACTATAATATTTCCTAGTTTCAAATTATCGTTCGTTAGGAGTCTGGGTCGCTTAGAGACCTTGTTTGGCCAGAACAGACTCACGACACATCTGGGCTAGTCCAGGTCTTAGCCAGAGGCTACCCCGTAGATCGCTTACCTTAATGCGGCCATCTCCTTGATAGACTCAAAAAGAATAATTTTTATGCGTTCCCTAAGTAATAGCATGCTAAGCCAGTTGCTATGCGAAGAACAGCTGGGAGGTGGTTATCAGTCATAGAGGATCTGTGTTTGGATTTATTGAACTTCATAACCGGAAATGTCTGTTCACAATGATAGGTAGAAGCATGCCTCCGCATGTGTGGAAAGTTCTCTCTTTGAGGTAAGAGTAAAAGTCCAGCAGTGAGACTGACCTAAAGTGATCTGCCAGAAGTGAGTCAGACTGCAGATCAATGAGTTCCATCTGAACTTCACTTGGTGCATCATCCACACTGCAGTTGAAGGGAGAAGAAACCATTTGCATTTCACTCTCAAGAGTTTTGAAATCTCCTTGAAAACTCTTCATGCAATGCTTCTAACATGGTTAAGTACTTTTGGAGGTGATCACCTGGTCTTTTGGCTTCTTTAAGTGTTGGCAAGTGAGTCAGAATGTTGTCTTTCACTTGGCTTGAGAGAAGTTGCCGTTTTCTTATAAAAGCCTTCACTGCATTGTACATCTCATGCACAAAAAGGCCTTTGCACTGCAGTTTGATATTTAGTTCATTCATTAGTGCAGTCATATCCACAGCGAATCGGAGGTCTGCCACCCAGTCTTTATCTGAAAGTTCTGGAACGTCATGGCCTTTCTTAACACAGAAGTCCTGAATCTGGTCTTTCAGATCCCAGACACTTTTCAATACCTTGCCAAGGCTGAGCCACCTAACAGTACAGTGATAGCTTATGTCGCCATGTTCAGTCTCATTTTCCTCCAACAATGCAACAAATTGTCTGTGATTTAAAGCCCTTGCTCTGATGAAATTAACTATTTTACTGACAGCATCAATTACATGTTTCATTTTTAACACTGTCTTACATAACACTTCCTGATGTATGATACAATGCAAAATGTCAATTTCTGAACAGGGTTAATTTCGTGACTTTATCCTGCATTCTCTTTAAAAGTCCAACATTTTTCCCTGTCAGATTTGGACAACCATCTGTTGTCACACCTGCAAGCTTGTCCCATTTCAAACCTAAAATGTTCAAACATGCATTTACCTCTCTAAATAAATCATTACCAGTAGTTGTGCCTTTTATTGACTGCATGGCTGCCAACTCCTCTGTGATTTGAAAGTCTGAAGTTATTCCACGTAAGAAGATAAGTAGCTGGGCGGTGTCATGTACATCGCAGCTCTCATCCAAAGCCAGAGAAAAAAATTCAAATTCAGCCGCTCTGTTCCTCAGCTGAAGCTCTAAGTTTCCAGTGATGTCCTCAATCCGTCTTTGTTACAGTGAGTGAAACGCTCTCAAATGCTTCCCTTTTCTCCGGGCATATCAGCACAGAAGAGTCCAATAAACATTCCTTAAAAAACTCTCCATCGGAAAACGGCTTACTTTTTTGGCGATTTTGTAAGAAATTACATAACTTGTCCTGAACAAAAGATTCCTGTTAGGTTTGTAGTTTTGCAAGCAATGCATCAGACTTACAGCATTCTTTATCAACTTTTCTTTTCTTAGAGTGAGCCGACATCTTGAGGGTGACCCGGCTTGGATCATTTGTAGTTGTTAACTTTCACCCACTTACGTGCATATGTTCGTACAAAAGTGATGTAACATAACGTTTTTCAAAATAAAAGTAAACTTTTATTTTTAATTTATGGTATTTATATTCAACCTCGCGTGGGCCGGAAACCAACGTACATAGGGCCGGATAGTTTGCCCAGGTCTGCTCTAAATGCACCAGGCTTTCTCGTGCTCTGTAGCTGGCTCATGCACCTGGTCTGACGTTATCGGCTCGAGTAACATAGCCCCCCTCCTAGGAGCCACTTCTTCCGCTCAACACAACAAAACAGTTCTGAAATAGGAGGGCGGTGGATAGGAGGTGGAATGGGGGGTAGGACAGTGGGCCCTTATAACCAAGAAGGAACAGGGTGAGAGTTCATAGAAGGCTTCCATAGCTGTAGCAGGGCTGGTCAATGAGTCACTGGGCAAATGAGTCACTGGTCACTTTAGCTGGGCAAAGCGAGGATTCCTTAATACTCTCTCTAGCCGTATTTGAGCCGGGATAAGGTTCCGAGGCAAGCTCAAAGACCTTGACCAGAGTCACTGTGGGCAAGTACTCAGTTTCCGTGGCCGAGACTGGGCAGGCAGAGGGCTTTTGTCATGACTAAAACCCATGCCAGAGGTTCTACTGCAGTTGCAGGTGTGGTAGCCATCTTGTGCAGTGGCTCTGGGAAGGCGGCCATCTTGTGCAGTGGCTTTGGGAAGGTGTCCATCTTGGCCGAGAGAACAGGGGTGGTAGCCATCTTGTGCAGTGGATCTGGGAAGGCGGCCATCTCGTGCAGTGGCTCTGGGAAGGCGGCCATCTTGTGCAGTGGTTCTGGGAAGGCGGCCATCTTGGCCGAGAGAACAGGGGTGGTAGCCATCTTGTGCAGTGGTTCTGGGAAGGTGGCCATCTTGGCCGAGAGAACAAGGGTGGTAGCCATCTTGTGCAGTGGATCTGGGAAGGCGGCCATCTTGTGCAGTGGATCTGGGAAGGCGGCATCTTGGCCGAGAGATCAGGGTTGGTAGCCATCTTCTGCAATGCCTCAGGCATGGTAGCCATCTTGGGCAGTGGTTCTGGGAAGGCGACCATCTTGGGCAGTGGTTCTGGGAAGGCGACCATCTTGGGCAGTGGCTCTGGGAAGGCAGCCATCTTGTGCAGTGGATCTGGGAAGGCGCCATCTTGTTCAGTGGCTCTGGGAAGGCGGCCATTTTGTGCTTAATTTAAATTAACATCTATATGCGCATGAACTTCCAATAATTAACACAAACCTATTTATAAATATATACAAAAATAATTGTAAACCCGGAACAAAAGTTAGTCCGGATTACACTAACAACAACAAAGGTACATGTAAGTATTATTATAGTCCCTAAACAGGAAGTAGCAGAAGAGGAAGCACTCACAGTTCATCCAGAGGTTAGGGCTCTCTCTGCTGGCTTGGCATAACAAAAATCTTTGTTGCAGGGTTTTTAACAAGTACTTTGTCACAAATTAGAAAACAAAAGAAAAAAGAATATCACCGCGATGGAAAAAATATTTTTGGTCATTGTTAAAACAACAGCATATGCCACTAATTAAAAACTCATACCATTACAATTTAGGAAAAGCTAACGTTTGGCACAAGTTAGAAAAGTTAGACAAAGAGAAACCACCCTGCAAAGAGAATATTCAGATAGATCCTCAACGCTCCCAAACCACACCCACTAACTCCGCCCCTAACACGTAACCCTGTTGGGAGAGACCGCACAAAGATGGATTTTAAACAAACAGATGTTTTAACATTAAAACAAATGTTATATTTAATAAATCTTTTCTTTCTAAACATTTCTTGACTTTTTAGGCCATTGTTGGTGTTTTAACATATAAAAAGTTAGAGCCTTTCATTTTAAAAATAATACCATTATTGTTTAACGCGAAACACATCCAAACTACAAGAAATATTGTGTTTTTTTAGTTTACTTAGTTATTCGCATCTTAAAACCTGTTTGGCTTGGTAGTTAAAATGAATTAAAGAATTAAGAATGAGTGCACAAATATCCAACACAAATGAAATCAAATGTTTTTAGACCCGTCTATCTATCTCTTGAAACAGAAGTACAACGTCAAACCTTTTGCATTAAGACAAAATGCATGATGGATGTAATAAATAAATAAAGCATCTTGGGATGTATTGGGGACTGTTTCGTAATATATTGAGTTTTGAGGGATCTGGCGATTCGAACCTTTCCGAGGTTTTAGCTAGAAAGTTTTCTTTTACAACATGAACCTGCGAATACATCTGGTACCTGTGAACTTTTCTGCCAAAAGTTCAGGCTAAACAGCACTGATCAAAGCATGTACATTATAGCCTATTTATGGCATGCACCTGCGAGTGCTGCAGATGTTCTGGTCTTGATGACCTTTGTAACTTCAGGTTAAATGGGTCACTGTCCGGTCAAAACGGTATGTACCCTTTTGAACCTTATTTTACGACACACACCTGCTGAAGTTAAAGTTAAAAAGTTAGGTAAAGTTGAGAATCTGGTGAATGTTGTTTCAAACAGAAGTTAATAACAACAAACTTAAATAGGAAATGGTCAAGGTGTTTGTATTTTAATATCTTACTTAATTTTGTCATTTCTTTATTCATTAATAGATTTCCTAGCATAAATACATGCACACACACAAAATCACAAAAAAAAAAAAAAGTCTCTTCAAAACGCAGTAAACTTTTTAAATCTGTTGAACAATCGTATTAGTTTGTTAGCATTCATTATATTGTAGTTTGTAATTAATCACATCTTTAAACTAAATCTTTGGTCTAAAGCTTTCTCAGACCCACATACGGCAAACAACGTTGTTCAATTTGTGTTATCATATAGCTAGCTGAAATCCGGTAAGGGAATTATTTTATACACGATTACAACTGTGGATGGTAAAAGAAGTCATTAACCTGCTTAACGGCCGTAAAAATACGAACAATGTCATTCTAACAACAAAACTCATTTAAACATGTATGCTTTCAGGACAGGGAACTACAATACGCAGGATACACCTCACACTTCGAACAAGGTCACCGAGGGGAGGACTCCAAATCATTCTAAATCGAATACGCGCACTTATCATAATCGTATATCTGACTATTCTCTTTGCAGAGTTTTCTAACTTTTCTAACTTGTACCAAACATTAGCTTTTCCTAAATTGTAATGGTATAAGATTAGTGGCATATGCTGTTGTAGTTAACGTTGACCAAATATAAAACACGGTTGAAAATGAAAAAATGAAACACGGTTGTTGTTGGTTCAATGAATGGAAATAAATTCAAATTATGTAATGCACTTAAGTTTGTGCTTTAAAAATCAAATATTTCTTTAGACAAAATTATAAAAAGTAATTTTCAAATTGACATAATTCACTTACGTTAAATGACTGAAATAAAGGTGTGTTGCTCCTGCAGTACCGCACGTTGATCAGCAGGTTGATCAGCACATGGTTCAATCTTCCCTTCTGATTAACGCCATATTGTGCAGTTCGTTTTGTGTTCAGGCGGAGACACAGGTAAGATACTTTACTTGTTTTTACTTAGTATTGAAATTGTCAAATTGTGCATCACAGATTACATAAACTCCAGATGTATTTCACATGTAATTGACATTGTTTTCACAAAATTATTAGTCACTCTGCATTCCGTTTTTTGTTCCCATGTAATATCTTCAACTTTCTTTCCACAGTCAGCTATAATTACTTGGTTTTGTTCATTTGTGGGAATGTTATATGTGACCTGTAAGTATGAAAGACATATTGTTAGTGTATTATAATACTGCAATGACTGTAAACTATAATGTACTAATGACTAACTACAATTATTTGTTTTGTAAAAATGTATTAGGTGTCTGTGAAATTCAGTAGGATTACAACGATCCCTTTGTTGTCCAAATTCATGAGTCAGCTTGATAAATTCTCAACTCCACTCATCAGTGTTTTCAGAAAGAAAGGAGGAGCAGCAGGATAGAAGATCAACAACATCCTGTAAGTTATGGATCAGGTATGTTCTCTAAACTCATCACTTTAATTCTGGCAACATTTCTTTTCCTTGATTCAGTTATTATGCACTCAGCCTTATTTTATCAAACCATGATTTTTTTCTCAATTAAAACTCCAAAGGTAATAATGGTTGAGGTAATATAAATTAATAAAGCCTGGCATATATTGGAGTTCAAATACAAAGCCCATTATAAGCCACCTTAGTCAAAAGAAGGTGAATTTAGAGAGCATTGCATCTGAGTTGTTAAAAAATAAATTGGGATTCATGCATCTACAAATAGAACAAATATTGCAATTGCGAATAAGCTGCTAATAATAGCTTTTCAGGATGTCCCCGTCCCGAAAAAAGACGTGAATGCATTCTAAAAGCCCTCATTGTGTATGTGAACGAAGACCCCTCAAACCTTGTAAAGGAGTACATGGTAATTTAAGTCTGTTAAACATCTCTAATACCAATTCCCCCTTTCACCTTGATTTTATGTAATTACGATGTTTTTTATAATTTTTTTTTAAGATGTCGAACATGATGAAGCCCAAACCTCAATGTGCAACCCCACCCTAGGAATCTATGTCATCAAACCTGAAGGTCAAATGTCACAGACCCTTACCAAGATGCTGGATTCATCGCTAAAGGCATCAAGATACTTGAAAACCTAAGCAATGTTGCCAATGCATGTTCTATAATGCACAGATTGCAAGAGAGACTTTTCAGTGCTTTTATTTTTTGTATTTAAAGTGTGCATTTAATAAGAAAACGGAAAGCAAAGATTTTGACCAAATAATTTTTGTTGGACATTTGCGAAAAGTATGTTCTTGAATGCATTAAGTGTATTTATAATGTTTGTTTTACTTAAAATAGTAAGAGAAAACAGTGTGTCACAAGCTGGGCTTGAACTCAGGTCTCAGGTTTGGCGATCAAACAATTTACCGCTTAGCCTCAAGGGTAGCAGTTTTGGACCCAAACAATACACTCTAGGCAGAGCTCCAGCCAATGTAGATTTAATGAAAAAGTCTTTGCAAAAAAACAAACAAACAAAAAAAAAAAACTAATCCAACAGTTCTTGTCAAGAACACTTGATTGTCAAGAAGTCTCTGAGGTACCTGGCTAACATACCACTCATGCTCCAATGACCTTAAGAAAATGAAAATATCGTCAAGCTATGCAAAGACAAATTGCTTAAGTAGGTCCTGAAGAACATCACTAATTAGTGCTTGGAAAACTGGGGCATTGGTAAGCCTGAACGGCATCATCAGATATTCATAGTGGCCCATGAGGCTGTTGAAGGCCGTCTTCCATTCCGCATTTGACGGATTCCGCACGAGATGGTAAGCATTGCGGAGGTCCAGTTTAGTAAAAATAGAAGCCTCTTGAAGCAGCTCAAAGGCAGTGGCCATTAGGGGAAGGGGGTATTGATTCTGAACTGTGATCTTGTTGAGGCCCTGGTAATCAATACAAGGCCTAAGAACCCTGTCTTTCTTTTCTACAAAGAAGAAGCCCACCCCAGCTGGGGAAGTGAAGGTATGGATGATGCCGGCTGCCAAAGACTCCTTAATGTAGGTATCCATAGCTAAGTGCTCGGGGGAAGACAAGGAGAAGATCCGAACCCTTTGAGGACAGGAAGTAGGGAGTAGATCAATAGCATAGTTGTAAGTGCGGTGAGGGGGTAAGGAGGTAGTCTGGGAGATGATGATAAAACTCTTGAGACTCGGGACTTTGGACTGAGGGAATCTGAAGTGGGCAGGTAAGTTGGCAAGTGGAACCCTGGCAAGAATGGTGCCAGTGGGCCAGTAAATCCTGGGGTTTTATGAGTGCGCTGCCAAGGATGACCCAAGATAATAGCATACTTAGGGGAGTCAAAAAGATAGAAGGTCTCCTCCTGCTGAAGGATGGTAAGGTGCAGGGACTGAGTAGCCTCCGTTATCTTGCCCGGTTCCAGAGGTCTGCCATCCAAAGTTGTAACTCCCTGGGTGTGATGAAGAAGCTGGGTAGGAATCCTAAGTTTCTTAGCTAAGGATTGAGGCAGGAAGTTACCTGTGGCACCGGAATCAATCATTGCCTGGACTGGATACTTGTGGCCCTCCCAGTACAGAGTGGCTGGAATAGCTAGGACGGAGTTAGCAGGAGGAATTCTAATTTTCCCCATCACAGCCCTCCTGTTGCTGGGCAGGGACAGACATTTCCCAAGAGCTCAGGGCAAGTGAAGCGGAAGTGGCCAGATGCACTGCAGTAAAGGCAACGATGCTCCCTCATGCGACTTTCCCTCTCGTTGGGAGAAAGCCTGTATCGGCCCAACTGCATGTCCTCTGGGAAAACATGGGAACTCTTCAGGGGCAGGGGAAGTTCTGGATGGGGGAAAGAAAACAGACCTGCTCAGAGGGACTTGGGACTGGGACTCCTTACAGCAAGCTGCCCTCTGTTCTTGCAGGCGATTGTCTAGGCGGACTGGGTGAGAAAACCCTGGGCAGGAACTAGGATCTCCGGAGAAGGGCTTGGGAGGGAGTAGTCAGGGCTCCACAACCGGAGAATGCCTGAGGGAGATACAGAGGAAGGTGAAGGATGTTTAAAGAGCTGGTGGATTGAATTCATAACATCAGCCAGGAGTTGAAAGTGTTTGGCCATCAGCTCTTCTTGTCTGCTAAGAACAGCTTCATGGCGCTGGAAAGACGCCTTGTGCTGAGTAATCACGGCCAACAGGACCTTGGAATCGAGTGTCTCTTGGTCCATGCTTGATTCGTTTTTTCTGTCACACGCTGGGCTTGTACTCAGGTCTCTGGTGTGGTGGTCAAGCCTTACCGCTTAGCCACAAGGGTAGTAGTGTTGGACTGTAGGAAGAGCTCCAGGCAATGTACAGTACATTTAATAAAAAAAACTTTGCAAAAAACTAATCCAACAAAAGTTCTTATTGGACAGAGGTATAGGTAACAGAGCAAATAATAGGAACAAACACTTGGAAAAAATAAAAACTCCACGAGGGGAGAGAACAAAACCAGTTAACTGCACAAAGAAAAATCCATGAACACCTTACTTGTGGTAGCTTCAAAAGGACTAGGTGACAAAGCAGGAAGTCACAGCCAAGACTCAAAAACGGAGTGAAGAACAAAAGAGAAAAAGCACAACTTAAATATTTTTGTATTTATTTTTATTTTTAAAAACAAGATTGTTAATCTGATTCAACTAAACAAGATTACCTTTACATGAAAATAAAAATAAATTTACTGAAATAGATAATATTACTTACAGCACATAGTTACGTGGAACCTGTTGACATAAAAAGTTAATTAAATTCAACATATCATTTTTTGAGTGTAGCCTCGAGCCTCTTTAACCCTTCATTTCAAGTTAGACAAAACTACAACACAGATGAAGCACTTTAACATGAGTCGGACACAACCAACAGCAAAAACAGGTTTTCCTACATAAGTTAAAATGGATAAACTTACTTGATCTCCTCAGTGATTGCAAAACCAGCTGTTCATGCATTTCCACCTTCTACTGAAGCGTGAATTGTTTAAACATTATTTAAGGCTTTCATAAAATACACAGAGTTGCATCTTTAATATATGCTGTGTAACGTTAATGAATATGTTGTAACAAATAATTTGTGACTTGTAAATTGAACGTTTTACAGTGCATTTAAACAGTCCACAAAAAAATTCTCAAAATAATGTGAATAATCTATTTTTCCTTAGTGATGAAAAAAGTATTTATTACCCCACTATATCATATAAATCCTGTCTAACGCTGCTATTAATGAACATTAATTATATATGTCCGCTTCATAGTTTTTTTTTACAGGACAAGCCCATTTTTTGTGGGAGGGTCAATAATAGTGAAAGTAGGCTTTGTGAATATAAATGAGAGAAAGCACAAACTGTACTGTTCATTTTTCAGGAAGGTAAACACAGCGACTCTCTTATAACACAATGGCACAATTTCTTTACATTGCTATAGATTTTGGAACTTCATACAGCGGATATGCCTTCAGCTTTAAGACTGATAAACGTATAGAACAAATTAGGATTCCTTCCTGGGGTGTCGAGCAAGGTCTAAAAACCTTCAAAACCCCCACCTGCATTTTGTTTGATGAAGAACAGAACTTCCAGAAGTTTGGTTATGATGCCATGAAAACATACACCATGTTGATGAAAAAAGAAAAAGCAAAGAAACACTATCTATTTGAACACTTCAAAATGGAGCTCTACAATAAAGTAAGTACTTTTACATTTTTGGTTTATCTTACATACCATATTATTTATCTGTGAATGAAAGATTAATTTGATACACTTTCATTGAGTAACATTAATATAATAAAAAAACTTTTGTTGCAAAGGAAATCCACAGAGATTTGATGATCACAGAATCAAATGGAAAATCAATGAAGGCTATAAAGGTTTTCTCTGAGAGTCTGCGATACCTGAAGGATCATGCACTGGACAAAGTTGGACAAAGCACTGAAGGACGAATGTTCACTGCATCTGATGTGACGTGGGTGTTAACAGTTCCTGCTATCTGGCATGCGGCAGCAAAACAATTCATGAGAGAAGCAGCTGTTGAGGTGAGTTAAAATAAAAATGTGAATATTAAAACTCATATTAAAACTCATGTACACATAAAAGTACATTTACCTGTTCTTCTGTAAGACAGAATAAAGGAAATGAAAATATTAATTAATCATGCAGGCAGGTCTTGTGACGGATTCTACACATGAAAGACTCATCTTTGCTCTGGAACCAGAGGCTGCGTCTGTGTTCTGTAAGCAGCTACCAAGTGATGGTTTCATAGCAGAAGGAGAGGATTGTGAAGACAAATTGGAGCAGCAACCAGGAAGCCAGTACATGGTTGTAGATTGTGGAGGTACACTGCTAAAATTCCTTTAAAATCCTACTACACATTTACATACAGATTGCTTTTACTTTACAGTTTACAGTGTACCTTTTTTGTATAGAATAGTGTACCTCTGAAATTTATACTTGTTAGTATAATTTAACTATAAGGATTAAAACAATTAAAAACTAAAAAGTAATTAATAGTATTTTATAACCAAAAGACACCTTTCTCAATGTAGCTACATGTTAAGTACTAAAAATAGAATACAGTATAAATATGAGTACAGTAGGTAGTCAACCAGTCCATTTATAAAATTCAGTAATACTCAAGGAGGTGAAAAGAGACAGTTTGTACCCTTAAATGAAATGGACACTTTGCACCTCTGTTATATTAGCATTTTATTGTAAATTCAGATTAAATAAAACATTTAGTATGATTTAAAATGCAGAATTATAAAATAACAAAAATTATTGGACATGAATAGATGTAGGATATCATCTCCAAAATATAACCCCATGAAGAGTAAAACATTGTGTAACAGTAATTTTTTTATTGCATGACAGGAAACATATAGTGATGAAAAAATATTTGATCCACTGCTGATTTTGTATGCTCAATGTCAAAAAAATTATGAGTCTATAATTGTCACGAGTGTGGTTAGAGGGAAGGAGCACTCGAGAAAAAGGTAACATTTAACAGTTTTAATCATTCACAAGTGAGCAAAAAATAATATTACAGGCAGGTAGGCAAGCAGGCAGGCAGATAAAGTAAAGAACACATATGTAAAGAAGCATTCCAAGATGCTTTTAATGACACATACAAAGACGAGACAGGACAAGTAGCATTAAGCAAACTGGCACTTATATACACAAGATTAACAACATATTAACAAGACACAGCTGAAGACAATAAGATAATCAACAGAAAGTATGGCACATAGAGCACATGGGACAAGAAAACCAAAACAAAGGAGTCCAACAATGTGACATTTCGCCCCCCTCTTGGAAGGTGCACCTAAAACAAAAAACGGGGAGAACGGAACTTAGGAAGAGGTTCCGGAAGAGGGTGGGCCAAACAGAGTCAATAAAACAAACAAAGTCCAGGGAGGAACAGATGGAGGGAGGAGCCAGGGAAGACACAGGAAGAGTCCGGAGCAGGAGGAAATCCAGTAGGATCCAGAGCACAGCCATGATGAGGACCCATGGTGGAGCTGACAGAGGGAGGAGCCAAAGAGGAGGAGTGACCTTCGACTCCATGGGGCAACCGACGGCAGCAGAACTGGTGATGGAGGAGACAGAGACCGAGACAGAGAGCCGAAGAGCCAGGGTGACACAGAGGAGCTGCAGGGCCTAGGCGACACCACTGGCACCAGCAACCGATGCAGAGATGGGGATCCAGAAGGACGCCGTGGAGCCGGAGTGACAGAGGAGTAAGGTAAAGTCGGGAAGATGGAGGTGCCTGACAGAGCCGGAGTGATGGAGCAACGAGGTGCAACCAGAGGAGTGGAATCCCGAGGTGACAGTTGGTTGATGACAGACCAAGGCAGGAGCCAGAGGGACGATGGAGCTGGTGGACTGTTGGGCCATGGTGAGAGAAGGGAGCTAGAAGCCAGCCGGGGAGCCAATGGGTCTACGGGCCGATATGGAGTCCTGGATTTGGAGGCTGGATGACAAAGTGATGGATCCCCCTACCCACAACGGCAATGGTGACTGGCAGACCTGTGGCAAACCCCAGCTGAGGGTGAACGTAGGGGCTACTGGAAGACATTGACGGAGGCTGCATAGGGTGGGATAATCTCGATGTCTGATCACTGGAGGGCACACTTGTGGAGCGGACTCTGAAGGGCACTCATCTTGAAATGGCACACCCTCAGCCTTTGCGCAGTGGGCTCCACTCCACTCCACACTCTCGCTGTTGTTGGCATTCTCCACCATGGCGTGCTGTGTAGCCGGCTCACGCACCTAGTCTGATGCTGTCGGCTCGGGTCTGGTGGCGCTCCAAAAAGACACACAAAAATCTTAAACTGATTTGCATTTATTCAAGACATACTGCTGCACAAATATTAAATATAATAACTCATAGCAGATCTATACAGGATGGATCTGGGGAGTGAAGTGTTTCAGAGAAACTGCAGGAATCTCACGTGAATACTATCCGGCAGGGCAGTAAGATCATTGGCTGCATATGCAGCATAAACTCAACTCAACTTTATTTGTGTCCCTTCAGGTCAATTAGTGTTACAGCAAGACATCATACCACAAACAACACATACCACACCATTACAAAATACACTTTTTCACACATTCATATTGATGGCCCGTTATGGGAGGTTCCTTGTCTCACTCCCTCGCCTACACCTTTCTAACCCAAATCATATATTAGAAAAGTTAAATCAACATATTGTATTCTTTGAACGAGTTAACGGTAATTTTGTAGCAAAAAATGTAGTCTATGACATCCAGTTCTCAAATCTTGTGGACAAAATATTCTGTATGTGTTTTTTGGCTTTATTTCAACATTAACATCTTAAACATTGTTTTCTCAAAAACACAAACATGTACATTTAGGCTGCTCACATATCATTGACGTTTTGTGCTGAATACAGTGTAGTTACGCTGTAGCTATTAATATGTTTTCAAGATATTAAAATAAAAAAACAAAAACCCAAAATCCTCAGACCCCAGTGGGTGAATTCAGCATTCACATACTGACTGGGAGACACGTTCTGTGAGCCTGCTTTGAGTGTGTGTACCCATCAAAACCCATCAGCTTTCACGGACCAGACAAGACTGAATATAACTTTCATGATTATGCATGTAGTCTGTGACATTATCTTCAATTCTCCCTGGACTCACAATATTTTCCTAGCCAGTTGTCCATGTCCAATTCAAGTAAAAATCACATTTGTTACAATTTTCTCTAAAAATCTACTTCAAACCCTAGATGTAACTATATAGAATATATGTCTCTGATTTTTTTTCTATCTTGCAGGTGGTACTATTGACATAACGGTCCATGAGGTGCTGGGTGACGGTAAACTGAAAGAGCTGCATGCTGCATCAGGAAATGACATGGGTGGACAGTCAGTAGACAAGAATATTATGTCTTTTCTGAAAGACATTTTCTCAGAGGACATTTTTGAGAAATTTAAGAAAGAATACCCAAGTGCAGCACTTAAACTGAAGTATGACATTGCACTTATAAAATCTTGTGAGGATGTTGTGAGGATTTCATGTCCTAGCAGCTTACAAACACTCGCTAAAGGTAAACAGAGCATGGAAAGTTATTTTGAGGATGTTCAGGGAGTAATGTGGGATGATGGTGGAATATTCCTTGAACAAGAAAAGCTAAAAAGCTTCTTTGATACGAGCTTGAGTACTATAGAAAGCTCAATTAATCAGATCCTTAAAAACACAGAGCTGAGGATTGAGTACATGTTGATAGTGGGAGGCTACGCTGAATGTGCTTTTCTGAGGAAATTCATGAAGAAGCGATTCGGCAGCGTATGCAAAATACTTTGCCCTGTTGAACCTCAGGCAGTAATTTTAAAGGGAGCAATCCTGTATGGAAAAACACCGTCCGTGGTTAAATCTCGTATTAGTGCTCTCACATATGGGTTTCGTTTATGTAGATTGTTTGATGAAACCAAACACAAGGACAAAAGCAAATATAGAAACACAGAAGGAAAAGTGTACTGCAATGTCTGCTTTGACCAGCTTGTCCGCAGTGGGGAGTCAGTTGAATGTGATGAAGTCCGTTCTTTCATAAGATTCCCATCAGATCCACTACAGACAAAGCTACAATTTACATTTTACAGCTCTGAAAAACAAGAAGTAAAGTTTACAGATGAGCCGCTCGTATTCGAGATTGGTTCTGTATCAGTTGACATGCCTAACACTGACAGAGGCACAGATCGACCGGTCAGGTTGGAAATAAAATTTGGCTCCACTGAAATGCAGGCAACTGCTACTGATTTAGGATCAGGTGCAACAAGAACAACCGAACTGGACTTTTTGAGTGAACAAATCCATACCCATAATAAACTACGTGACTGAATACAGTAAATAATAAAATCAACAAACAAAACAAAACTGAAAAAAATTAGTCTGAGGCAAAATACATACAATTGTTGCAAGACATTGTAAGTAAAACGTAAAATGTAAAACGTGAAACGTGAGTAAAAAAATCCTAGTAACAAATTAAATCCATTATCTGATTTGTACCTTTCTATTTCTCACATAATACCTAACAAGATTGGTGTTTCAACTGATTTATTTTAATTATATTCTGCAGCAAAACAATGTATGACATCACAGAGAATTATTAATCTAGGTTAATGGGGATTATACAGGTGTGACAATCAATTGTTGTTAATCACATGAATGTTTACTGATGAGTGAATGATGTTTAGGGCATTTAAGCACATGTACACTTGATAAAGATCATTAGTTAAACAAATTACATTTTGTCCAATTTTTAACAAATACTTTTTGCCTTAATTTTGTACTATGGATGTTTTCTTGTTCATGTAAAAGTTTCCATTTTCAGTCACAATAAAAAAAAATCTGTTAGATTAAAAGTGCACATTTGAGTTGTGAGACTAAATTTAGTTGTGTGCCTGGCAACCAACTTGTTCCCCATTTACCCCTCCCTTTAGAGAAGATATGGTGGCAGATGCAGGATTAAAGGTGCTATAAGTAGGATTGACAAAGAGTGGTTAGAACTAGATATTGCAGTTCAAATTCAAAATATTGGAGTGACGAAACATATTTTTCAGGTTAGTCCAACCAATGCAAATGTGCATTGACTGGTCTGATCTCAGGTTTTATGGGAACCGGAGACTCTAACTGCCGCTGCAGTGAAGCAACAAATTTACAAACAAATGATCGGCTCTTTCATTTACAGGGCGGGACTTTCCTGCCATAATACGCATTGCACTTTCTCCTATTCGTACAGGATCATTCACTGATTGGTGGCTGCAGTGCTGCTTCAAGTTAAACAATAAATTTTAACTAGGCTTAGACTTGATCACACAACACTAAACAGTACTTTGAATAAAATTAGGCAACACCAGAGAGGGAATTGTGATCATTATGGTCAAGAGAAAACTGTGCATCACATTATAATGTAATGTCTATTAATAAAAGGAAAATGTTCAAATGTAACTTAACAAGAATTAAGATAAAAGGAAACAGGTTTTACGATCCTGGCCCACATTCCTAATCAGTAGATCACAGTAATGCGACACAAAGCTGTCATTCGCCATTTAATATATTAAAACAGTTCAAGCATATGACAATGTTTGAATGTTAAACATGCTCAATAATAAATTGTGGTTATAATTTATGTATAGAAACAGCTCAAAGGCATTTTTTTGCAATATTTTTCATCACATACACATTTCATTGGTAGAAGACCAACTGAAATAAGTCATTAAAAAAAGAGAGAGTTCTTAATTCATAGGTACAGATCCCCTCCTGGGATTGCCAACTTAACGTGGTGGAGGGGTTTGAGTGCCTAAATGACCTGAGCTATGTTCTGGCAAACTGTCCGATGCCTCAGAAGGGGAAGCAGTGGCCTGCCAACACTGTATACAGTGCTGGTGGTAATCTGCTCAAACTCAGCGTGGAAGGAATATTTTGAGGATCTCCTTGTCAGGCTCGTGGAAGGGGGAAAGGTAAAATTGAACTGGAGGTTAAGTGCTTTTGAGTTTCTCCCAAGGTTTTTTCTCCTCTGTATGGATGGGGACTTGCTGTCGCCTCCTTGCTTGGGGGGACACTTAACTTCTAGTGACTATCGTTGAATTGACTACAGAGACCGTCTCTGCATTTAATAAGAAATTGGTCACTCTCGTCACTATATATCCCTGTCATTATACTGTACAGTGCTTTGATGCAACCTGTGTTGTTAAAAGCGCTATATAAATAAAAATGATTGATTGATTGATTGATACTCTACCATCACCCTGGTTGAGGTCACCGAGGTAGTTAAGAAGCTCCTCAGTGGCAAAGCACAAGGGGTGGACGAGATCCGCCCTGAGTACCTCAAGTCTCTGGATGTTGTAGGACTGTCTAGGCTGACACGCCTCTGCAGCATCATGTGGAGGCGGGGGACAGTACCTCTGGACTGGCAGATGGTGGTTCCTCTTTATAAGAAGAAGAACTGGAGGGTGTGCTCCAACTATAGGGGGATTTCACTCCTCAGCCTCCTCGGGAAAGTCTATGCCAGGATACTGAAGAGGACAATACGTCCGATAGTCGAACCTCAGGAGGAACAATGCAGCTTTCGTCTTGGGCGTGGAACACTGAACCAACTCTATACCTTTTTCAGGGTACTGGAAGGTTCCTGGGAGTTTGCCCAACCAGTCCACATGTGCTTTGTGAATTTGGAGAAGGCATTCGATCAGGTTCCTCACGGTGTCCAGTGGGGCGTGCTCTGGGAATAGGGGGTAAGAGGCCCATTGCTAAGGGCTGTCCAGTCCCTGCATGATCGGAGCAGGAGCTTGATTCGCATTGCTGACAATAAGTCAGACTTGTTCCCAAGTGCATGGTGGACTCCGACAGGGCTGCCCCTTGTCACCGGTCCTGTTCATTATCTTTATGGACAGGATTTCTAATCGCAGCCTGGGGCTGGAGGGGGTCTGGTTTGGTGACCACGGGATATTGTCTCTGCTCTTTTCAGATAATTGTTGTTCTGTTGGCTGCATCTGGCCAGAACCTACAGTGTGCGCTGGGGCAATTTACAGCTTAGTGTAAAGGAGCTGGTATGAGAATCAGCACCTCTAATTCTGATATAGTTCTCAGTTGGACAAAGGTAGCTTGCCCCCTTCAGGTTGGTGGGGAGTTCCTGCCTCAAGTGGAGGAGTTTCAGTATCTTGGGGTTTCGTTCACGAGTGAGGGGAGGATGGAAGCGAGAGATCGACAGACGGATCGGTGCAGCTTCTGCAGTAATGCTGTCTCACTCTCTCGATTTACTGGTCGATTTTCGTTCCTACTCTCACCTATGGTCATGAGCTTTGGGTCATGACTGAAAGGATGAAATCCCGGATAAAAGTGGCCGAAATGAATTTCATCCATAGGGTGGCCGGGCGCTACTTTAGAGATATGGTGAGGAGCTAGGTCACTCGGGAGGAGCTCGAGTAGATCCGCTGCCCTCCTCATCAAGAGAGGCCAGCTGAGGTGGCTTGGGCATCTGTTCTGGATGCCTTCCGGGCACCTCCCAGTGGAGGTGTTTCGGGCATGTCCCACCAGGAGGAGGCCCCGGGGAAAGCCTAGGACACACTGGGGGGAGGTCTATGTCTATGTCTCGGCTGGCCTGGGAGCGCCTCGATGTTCCCCCGGAAGAGCTGGAGGAAGTGTCTGGGGAGAGGGAAGTCTGGGCATCCCTGCTTAGACTGTTAGTCCCTGCGACCCGGCCCTGGATAAGTGGTAGTAAATGGATGGATGGATGGATCTCAACAAATTAGAATGTTGTGGAAAGGTTAATTTATTTTCAACTCACTTCAACTGAAATTGGGAAACTCATGTATAAATTGAATGCACACAGACTGAAGTAATTTGAGTCTTTTGTTCTTTTAATTGTGATGATTTTGGCCCATATTTAATGAAAACCCACCAATTCACTTAACAAATTAGAATGGTGATGGTGAATGGTGAATGGTGACATGCTAATCAGCTAATCTACTCAAAACGCTGGCAAAGGTTTCCTGATCCTTCAAAATTGACACTTGGTTGCTAACTAGTGTGTTGCTAGCATGATTAGCAAGTGTCAAGCAAGTTACTAGCATGATTGGCAAGTTAGCAACATGTCATTAGCTTGATTTTAGCATTATTAGCTAGTTACTAACATGTTGTTAGCATGGTAAGCTAGTTAATATCATCAAATAACATAATTAGTGTGTTTCTAGAAATATTAGCATGTTGCTAGCATGATTTTAAAAGATCTGATTCATTCTAATGTGCTTCATTGTGTTTAGATTTGAAGTTTGACAGTTGGAGTTTGAAAAGTCTTGGCTCATCTGAATATTCCATTAATGTAAGTCTATAAGATTTGTATTAGTTTTAATCTTTTCAGTAATCTTACTGAAAACTGTAGCAACTAACTTCAGATCAGTCTGAATATCTGGGCCGAGTTTGGAAGAGTTAGAATTGATCGTTTTCATATATAATAATAATAATTGTCACAAACAGCACCTCTGTGGCTCTCTATATCACCAGCATCTGCCGGGTTTTTCTTCGTTAAGAAGAAGGATGGAAGCCTTCGGGCCTGCATTGATTATCGCAGTCTGAATGAAGTCACTGTTAAATATCGTTACCCGCTGCCACTCATACCAGCCTCCCTAGAACAACTCCGCAAAGCCAAGTTTTTCACTAAGTTAGACCTCCGAAACGCCTATAACCTGATCCGTATCAGAGAGGGAGATGAATGAAAGTCAAAGCAGTCGTAGATTGGCCACGCCCCACCACAGTCAAACAATCAATAAATTTTTATTTATATAGCGCTTTTAACAACACAGGTTGCATCAAAGCACTGTACAGTATAATGTAGAAGAGTACAATGACAAGGATGTATAATGACGAGAATGACCAATTTCTTATTAAATGCAGAGACGGTTTCTGTAATCAATTTGACGTTAAATCACTAGAAGTTAAGTGTCCCCAACCAAGCAAGCCAGAGGCGACAGCGGCAAGGAAACAAAACCCCATGCATACAGAATGGAGAAAAAAAACCTTGGGAGAAACCAGACTCAGTTGGGGTCAGTTCTCCTCTGACCGGACGCCCAGCACTTAACTTCCAGTTCAATTTTAAACGCAGCTGTGTCAGGTAGTGTAAATGACTTAGTGTGTGCGTGTATGTGTGTGCATCAGGATCTGGTGATCTGTCCACGGGAGCATCTAGGTTTTCTGGTCTCTGATGAACATAATCTCTGTGTGCTGATCCACCATCTAGTCTGGATACAAACTGTGAAAACAGATTGAGAAAGAGACAGGACTAATATTAGCGTAGATGCCATTCTTTTTACGATGTCACAAGTACATCGGATTTGAATAATAAAAAGTGTGTTGGTGTGTTTTGTGTAGGCTAAGTTAAAAAGATGTGTCTTTAATCTAGATTTAAACTGGCAGAGTGTGTCTGCTTCCCGAACAGAGTTAGGGAGATTGTTCCAGAGTTTAGGTGCTAGATAGGAAAAGGATCTGCCGCCCGCAGTTGATTTTGATATTCTAGGTATTATCAAATGGCCAGAGTTTTGAGAACGCAGCGGACGGACAGGACTATAATGTGATAAGAGCTCGCTCAAATATTGAGGAGCTAAACCATTCAGGGCTTTATAGGTAATTAATAAGATTTTAAAATCTATCCAAGGTTTGATAAGGAGCTAGTGCAGTGTTAACAGAACCAGGCTAATGTGATCAGTCAAAGATCTACAACGATTTCTGGGTTTCTCTAATTTCTATCGGAGGTTTATTCGCAACTTCAGTAACATAGCCGCTCCACTCACCTCACTGGTCAAGAGGAATTTCACATCGCTTATCATGGTCACCCGACAGCATTCAAGCATTCAATTCAAGCAATTCAATCTGCTCAAATAAAGCTTCACGTCCGCCCCGATACTTCATCACCCAGACCCCAACCAGGAGTTCATTGTAGAAGTTGACGCATCAAATGTGGGAATTGGCGCTATCTTGTCTCAACGTCACGGGCAGCCAGCAAAAGTCTTCACATGCGCTTATTTCTCCCGCAAACTTAACCCAGCTGAGCGCAACTACGATGTGGGGGACAGAGAACTTCTCGCAGTAAAATCCGCCCTTGAGGAGTGGCGGCATTGGCTAGAGGGAGCTAAGTTACCATTCACTATACTTACCAATCACAGAAACCTCGAGTACATTCAATCCGCCAAACGTTTAAACTCGAGACAAGCCAGATGGTCCCTGTTCTTCACACGATTCGACTTCAAAGTCACATATCGCCCAGGCTCAAAAAACACTAAGGCGGATGCCCTATCCAGGCAGATCGAGAACACCCCTAACGAACTCACTCAAGATCCAATTTTGCCTATAGCTCGTATTGTTGCTCCAGTCCAGTGGGACATCATGACCGAGATCTCGGAAGCCCAACTCACTGAACCAGTCCCACCAGCATGTCCACCTAACCGAACCTATGTGCCTCAAGCCTTACGATCGAGAGTTCTCCACTGGGTTCACGATACCCCCAGCGACTGATATACCGGTCTCCAATTCATTTACCACAGTGCTCACGGTTGTTGACCGATTCTCCAAATCATGCAGGTTTATACCTTTGCCTAAATTACCCACAGCCTGGGAAACTGCCGAGGTGCTCTTGCAGCAAGTGTTTCGCTTTTAAGGACTACCTGAGGACATAATTTCTGATCATGGCCCGCAGTTCACCTCTCGAGTCTGGCATGCCTTCTGTTCACAACTCAACATCAACGTGAGTCTGACATCAGGCTATCACCCCCAATCCAACGGTCAAGCCGAATGTTTGAATCAAGAGCTGTCTCAATTCCTGCGGAGTTACTGCCATGACAATCAGCACGACTGGAGCCGCTATTTAGTCTGGGCTGAGTATGCACAAAATTCCTTGAGAAAACAATCCACCGGGCTAACCCCTTTTCAATGTGTACTGGGCTTTCAACCTCCAATGTTTCCCTGGTCCGGGGAACCCTCAGCACTGCCTGCGATCAACTCTTGGTTACAAAGGAGTGAGGAAGTCTGGAACTCTGCTCACGTCCATCTCCGAAAAGCGGTTCGAAGGTTCCTAGAACAAGTGGACCGTCGTCGCAGAGATGAACCGGGATACTCACCTGGCGTTTGGTTTTGGTTACATTGTGTTCCCTATAATGTTTCATAGGATCCAGTCTGTGAGGATGCAGCATGTCTAAATCATCAGCGTAGTATGGGAAAGGGGCAGTGCTCGAAGGTTAAGTGTATTCAGATGGAGGCTCAACTAGAGTGCGAGGGGTGTGAGTAAGCACCTCCTACCTCCCTGCTCTTCAGTTTACTTTGCTTCACCTCTTGCTCCTTTTCAGCTTTCAGCCTTTCTCTCTCTGTCATCATTTCCTAGCTTTTGCTTATGCGTCCATTCCCTTCACTAGCTTTATATACTCTCAACCAATTATTCCAGGTTCCCTCAATTGGCCACTGAAACGGTGGTGCCCTCTCCTTTCTCTTAAATGTCTCATCTCTAGTGGTTTTATGCATGTCTTTACACCATAGCTTGAGTTTATCTACTGTACTCTTTTCCATATTACCAGCCATTCTGCACCATTCCATAGGTGTCTGAGATATAGTCACTTCAAACGATCTAGTCATCTTCTCCATTGCTTTTCTATCCACTTCCTAAGTCTAAAATGTGCATAGGAGGAGTACTAAAAACCTAAAATGATGCCAGTGCTTCTCTCTGGTAATTAATTGTGCCAACTGAAGAACTGCAGTTCAAATCAGCTTTTGTTGTCACTATAGTTCCCTGTTTGTAATACATTCTCACACACTTTAACTGAAAATGTATTAGTCTGTGACAATCATAATGCACAGGGCGTTCGAATCCTACTATATCAGCAATAGGTAATACTTCAGCTGACATACTGACTGATTTAAATGTTCTCTTTCATTCTGTTATTGTCAGACTTCCTGCAGGCAGATATTCTGTAATTCTCTCCAAGCAATTTGCTACAAATTCACAGCAATGCAGATTCAGTATTCAAACCCAACATAGCAACAGTAGAATAAAATAGTATTAAACACATTTTAGACCTGCAGCCTAAAATAAATTCACAGTGAACAGTTTCCCTTTTCCCCAAAAAAGTTATAACCTTTACAACTTTACAAATTCACCATTGCAAATATTGACTGAAATCTTCCTGTGAGGCCTTGATGAACAGACACGAACCATAAAAGGGAGAATCGCGCTGTAACCAGGTCGTAAAACCGCGCATCCTCCGCACCCCGGACCATAAAGACAATCAAGATGGTCTGCAGAGCGCCGCAAAGTCTGCCAAATGTCCTCAAGAGACTATCGCTGCAGTGAGCTCGGCCAATCCGAGCGTACCCACGTCAAGATTGGGATGATTGAAACGCAACATCTGGTCAACAGCCCGATAACCCGTTCTGTGCACTGACCTGGGACCAGTTCCACCAAGCCACCAAGTCAAAAGGTGATGAGACTCCCGCCGTGAATCAACATGTGTTCAGGACAGCCTTACACTTTCAACCCCCCCAAGGAGGTTTGCTCTGTCCCGATACACATTCCTTAAAAGCGCGCCTTTTCCTTTTCGCTACGTGCCAGGACACACGTAAAACTACTAAATGAACAATCTAAATGCCTTCCTTTCAAACAAATATAGGTTCATTTGTAAATAACTGTTTAATACATGTTTTGGGATGTATGTAGGAACCGCCGTGTAATCTTTGAATAATCCTCTAACAGAGAGCGTTCCATAAGTGTTAGATAATGCATGTTTGATATCAAATTGAAGCTGATGATGTTTCCAATATCATGGTGAATGAATATGTGTGTTTGTTCAATGCACAACAGTGTATTCCACTTATAAGCTTTTGATAGGGAACAGAAGTGCAGAATGTCAGTTCTAACTGGGATAAAAAATGCACGAAACCAGAGTCAAAAGCAGGCATGGACACGCCCCTTCGACCTAGGGATTGGACAACTTCCCTGGGCACGGCCCAAAACTTGCACCTCAAAACACAGGAACAGGGAGCTCTGAATAGAGTCAAGAGAGTTTTTGGAACCACCAGGAGTCGCAGGGGAATTCGGGTCGCTGCAGGAATTGCCAAGGAAACGGAAAAACTTCGGAACTTGGAGAAGTTAGAAGACTCTGAACGAGAACGACCCGATACCCTCGACTCCGGTCCGCTCCGTTACATCACTCCACGGACACTCACTGCCCTTTCCGTAACCAACTCGGTTCATCCAAAGCGAACCACCAAGCTAGAGAGACTCCATTCGAACGGCCCGGGAAAGCCCGACCGCGTCATCCCACGGACGAGCCTGACCAATCAGCAAGCCGGGACTAGCCAAGTGGTAAAACTACCTTTTCATCTCTTTACTGAATCGGCGCAGACACATATAAGCAAAGCTAAACCTAACTTTGCTTTGTTGGTGCTCTTAGTGCGATCTCAGAACTAGCTAACAGACTTTGGACAGACAATTATCCATTTTCCCTTCCAACCCGTTAATGTGTGTATGAATGTATTTGTATGTGTGTGTGTATGTTTAGTCTTCTCAGTGTAGTCTTGTCAATTAGTAGGTACTGTTTAATAAATTTTGTTTCATTATTACGAATTCTCGTTTGTGTGTTATTTGACTGGAAAGTTAAACTCATGCCCAGATCCGTTGCTACCTGCTCGAGGTAAAGCTAAAATCAGATAAAAGTGTAAAGTCTAATTGATTTATTTTGCTGATCACAGAGTAAATTCATATTGGTAACATACATTTAAATTGCCTAAAACGCTGGGCGTATTAGATGATTTAAAGGTATATTTGAATTGCATACTAACGCGAATCTTTTAAGATTAAATTCCCCAAACTTGAATTAAGAGCTAATTCAAATGATAATTCATAATTATCATAATTAATAAAAGGTATAATCCTACATTCCTATGTAATGGGGAGTATAATCCATTAGTGGAAGTTTATTAGAGGTTAAGACAATATACATCAACGCTGAAACAAAGGCAGGGTCAATACCAGGTAGACAGTCGAAACGGCAAACATGTTTGGGGTGATCTGGTTCTCAGAGTCAATGGGCAGGCAGTGAGTCGTCAACATGTCAACAGTCCAATCAGGCAAACAAAGCAAACAAATGGAATCCATAAAACGTGAGTCAGGTAAACAGGCAATGGTCATACACATGGATATCAGAACAGAGTAGTAGTAGAAACGCTTGGGAAGGCAGTCAAACTGGCAATACTTCACATTTGAATGCATGGAGGGCCTCTGGTTATAAAGCCCTAAACAGGAAATAGGCAGAAAAGAAGCAGAGGAGCCTGAGAACTGCTAGTACTCGGGTGAGGTTTCCCTCCGCTGGTCAGGCGTTACAGAATCCCCCCCTCTAGGAGAGACTCTTTGGAGCTCTACGTGGTCATCCCCGTGGTCGTCTTTGTGGTCGTGGAGCTGGTTGGTCAGGTCTGGCTCTGTGGAACTTTTCTACCCAGGATCTCTCCTCGGGTTCTTATCCCTCCCAATCCACTAAGTATTGGAGCTGACCCCCTCTTTGCCTAGAGTCCAGTAATTCATTAACCTGGTAGGCAGGCATCGATGTCCAGTGGTGGGGGTGGTTCTGGAGCCTTGTGCCTAGGGTCAGCATCCGTGTGGACCAGTTTCAGGAAGGATATATGAAAGGACAGAGAGATACGGTAATTAGCAGGAAGCTCAAGTCGATAGGTCACATCATTAATTCTTTGTAGAATTTTAAAAGGACCTACGTACCTTGGACCCCGCTGTCCTGGTTGGTAGGGAGGGTGTGGACGTCAATGTCTGTTGGTTTGGATCTCCTGGCTTTGTACAGCCTGCTGGACACAAATATGAGAGACGTATGCAGTCATCCACTGCAAGGACCAATGAAGGTTCTCCTGACCATGGGAACATGAGAGGTTGGAATCCCAGGACGCACTGAAAGGGGTGAGTCCGGTTTAGGAATGGGTCAAAGAGTTCTGAGCGTATTCGGCCCATGGCAGAAATTCTGACCAGCAATGCTGCTCCTTACTACAATAGCTCCGCAAGTATCTTCCGATCACTTGGTTAAGACGTTCAACTTGGCCATTTGATTGTGAATGATATCCTGAGGTCAGGTTTACATTAATGTCTAATAGTTTACAGAAGGCCTTCCATTCCTGGGGATGTAAATTGAGTGTCTCGGTCACTGATCATATCCTCAGGTAGGACACAAACTCTGAAGACATTATGGAATAAAATGCTATAGCCATTTCCATAGCAGTGGGGAGTCCTTTCAGTGGAATCGGGCGTGCATGACTTGGATAAGCAGTCGATAATGACGGATAGTAGTCAAGTCAAGTCAAGTCAACTTTATTGTCAAATATGCTCTATGTACAACATACAGCACAGATGAAATTCCTTCCCTTCTGACCTTGCAATCATGCAGAATAAGAGATAAAAGAATAAAAAAAATTAAGCATAATAAAATAATGGTAAAATATCTAAAATATAAATAGTGCAACATTACACATACATACATTAAACATACAGACAAGGCACTTGTTGGAATATTAAATTAAATTAAAGTGAGGTAGTGCGTTGAGGTGCAAGATGTGTAGACCCTGAGATTATGAGTTTATGTGGGGGGCGGGATCACAGTCTGAGGTCTGAGGCCTGAGGCAGGGGCCAGAGGTAGAGGTGAGTGAAGGGAGAGTAGGTAGGGAGTTGAGTCTCCTGACTGCCTGGTGGATGAAACTGTCCCTGAGCCTGCTGGTTCTGGCTCGGAGACTCCGCAGTCTCTTCCCCGACGGCAGCAGGTTGAAGAGGCAGTGAGATGGGTGGGTGGGGTCCCCCGCTATCCTGGTGGCTTTGCGGGTGAGACGAGCGTTAAAAATGTCCAAGAGAGGGGGGAGAGAGATACCAATGATTTTCTCAGCTGCTCTCACGATGCGCTGCAGTGCGTTACGGCAGGACACGGTGCAGGCTCCGTACCACACCGTGATGCAGCTGGACAGAATGCTCTCGATCGTGCCTCTGTAGAAGTTCTGCATGATGGGGGTGGGGCTTTTGCTCTTTTCAGTTTACGGAGAAAGTACAGGCGCTGATGGGCTTTTTTGGCCAGTGATGCGGTGTTGTGACTCCATGACAGGTCTTCAGATATGTGCACACCCAGGAACTTGGTGCTGTTCTCCCTCTCCACTACAGCACCGTCGATGATCAGTGGAGCATGCTGGGTGTGCGCTCTCCTGAAGTCCACAACAATCTCCTTCGTCTTCTCCACATTCAGGTGGAGATTGTTGTCTTTGCACCACATGGCCAGCCTGCTCACTTCACTCCTGTAGGGTGTCTCATTGTTGTTGTTGATAAGACCCACCACAGTCGTGTCATCCGCGAACTTGATGAAGAGGTTAGAGCAGGATGATGGAGTACAGTCATGGGTCAGCAGAGTGAAAAGAAGGGGGCTCAGCACACATCCTTGCGGGGCCCCCGTGTTCATGATGATGGAGCTGGAGGAGTTGCTGCCAACCCGAACTGCCTGAGGTCTCCCTGTCAGGAAGTCCAGCAGCCAGTTGCACAGGGAGGTGTTGAGCCCAGCTGGCCCAGTTTATGGATGAGCTGCTGCGGGATTATGGTGTTGAATGCTGAGCTGAAGTCGATGAACAGCATTCTGACATGTGAGTCTTTGGTTTCCAGGTGGGTGAGTGCTGAGTGGAGGGCAGTGGAGACGGCATCTTCTGTTGATCGGTTAGACCGATATGCAAACTGGTAGGGGTCCAGGGCAGGGGGGAGGACAGACTTGATGTGGTGCATGACTAGCCGCTCGAAGCACTTCATGAGGATGGGAGTGAGTGCGACCGGGCGGTAGTCATTGTAGCAGGAGGGAGATGACTTTTTCGGGACTGGGATGATTGTGGCTGATTTAAGGCACGTGGGGACAACAGCCAGCCTGTTGAAGATGTCCGTGAGGACATCTGTGAGCTCAGCAGCACAGTCTCTCAGAACACGACCAGGGATGTTATCCGGGCCTGGGGCTTTGTCCCTCTGAGACAGCACCTCACACTATCAGGGGACAGTATCAACACCTGGTCACCAAGAGAAGGTGGTAGCTTCTGTGCTGGAGTGTTGTTGTCTGCCTCAAAGCGGGCGAAGAAGTTGTTCAGATGGTTCAGCAGAGAGGTGGAGCTATCACAGGTCCGTGGAGAGGGCTCGTAGTCCGTGATGGTTTGGATTCCTCGCCACAGGTTCCTGCTGTCTCTGCTGTCACTGAAACAGTCTGCAATCCTCCTGGAGTACTGTCTCTTGGCCAGTCTGATGCCCCGAGACAGGTTGGCCCTGGCAGTCCTTAGGCCCACCTCGTCCCCAGCTCTGAAAGCAGTGTTCCTGGCCCTCAGGAGCCTTTTGACATCTCCTGTTAGCCAAGGTTTCTGATTGGCCCGTATGGTGATGGTTCTGGTGACAGTGACATCATCCATGCACTTCCTCATGTAGGACGTGACGGTCTCCGTGTACTCCTGGAGGTCAGTGATGTTGTTGTAGGTGGCTGGTTGCTTGAAGACACTCCAGTCTGTGGTGGAGAAGCAGTCCTGGAGTGCCTCTGTAGATCCCTCAGGCCACACACGTACCTGCCGTTGTAAAGTTATTGGAGTTTAGTAGATTGGTGATGAAATCAATGGAGAGATGAGACCAAGGTTGTTGAGAGCAGGCTGGAGCAGGCTGGAGTGTAATTCCTTGGGGGTTTTGGATTGGGCACAGACGGAGCATGACTTGACAAAGGAGGTGTCACAGAGTAGTAGTAGAAACGCTCGGTAAGGCAATCAAACTGGCAATACTTCGCATTAGAATGCGTGGAGGGCCACTGGTTAAAAAAAGCCCTAAACAGGAAGTAGGCAGAGAAGAAACAGAGGAGCCTGAGTACTGATAGTAGAGCTCCCTCTGCTCTTCAGGCATTTCATCCTATAAATTTTCCCAACAGCAGCAATTCTTTATCAAATATTTCCTATCATATACACCCACAGTTTTTCATTCAGCGGTTCCTTGACCACCAAATTTTCCTGTTTCAAACCCCCTGTTTTGGGCTTGGGCTCTCTTGCAGTGGTTTCCCCACCACTAAATCAAATGCTCTAAAAACTGTCCTGCTTTCCTGACTACCTGATGGCTCTCCTGGCCACCTAAACCCCGCTCCTCTGGTCTTTCAGGCACTTCTTGGCCTCTATCCAAACCTCTTGGCTGTTGCACCACACCTGGGTGCTGACATCAATAATTCCAACTAACACACAATTAAACACATACACACTGAAAACTAATTTACATGATTTCTCTTTTCACATGCTTTCAGTTTCACTATTAAATATATAAGCATATAAATTTATGATGTGTGCAACTTACTCCTAATCAAAAAAAACAAATGTTCGTTTATGGTTGCAGAGAGTACAATAATTTACAATAATTTAAGTTTAATAATTTGAATCTCAACGCTTTGTTTGTAATCTTTCTCAAGAACTCCCCAAAGTGATACCACAATCAAGCATAAAAATACAACAAATTACACTTTGCTTACCTCTATTTTAAATGACTGGCACCAGTTGATGCAGTTTAATGCCCAATGCAGCAACACCTAGGACATTCAGGAGACTGATTTCCCCCCGAGACTCAAAAATCACTGTCCATCCTGATTCAAATTCGATCCCCTCTGCAACCCTGCTTGCAGCACCAAAATGTTGTGGAATTTTTCTTGGGAATAAGGATTACAGACAATACTTAACAACAATCAGCAATTTTATTGCAGAGTTGCAGACAGAGATACAACACTGGAGAATGATCATGTCTCTCCTCCTAACATAATTCAGCTCCTCATTTAAATCTCCTTCTCTTCCTCTAGACACATCTTGTGCATTTTATTCCCTCATTTGTATGTTGCAAAAGCACTTATTAGATGCAACTAAGACATAGTCTTTAGATTTAGTATTTAGATTTAGTATTAGATATAGTTTTTTTTCTGTTGTAGCTCAGGAGCTGCTAAGTGTGTTAAACCTTACTGTTGAAGCAATTAATAAGCAGTTAATAAACTCCTCGACCACCTGGGAAGGGCCCGGTACATTTCTAAGCTCGAGCTCACCAAGGTCTATTTTCAGGTGCCTCATCCAGGCTGCCCCAAAACCCACCACGAAAACCCAGGTATGAGCATTTTTAGAGTTGGCAGGGTACTATAGATGCTTTATACATAACTTTTCCTCTCTAGCCACCCCTCTGACAGACCTAACCAGGAAGGAGCAGCCTGGGCAAGGGGTTTGGAACCCCTCAAGCAGAGGAGGCTTTTCAGGGGGTGAAGCAAGCTCTCATTTCTGAGTCAGTGCTATGGGCCCCAGATTTTGACTGCCCCTTCCTGCTGCAAACGGATGCATCTGGACTGGAGACTGGATTGAGATCTGTACTATCATGAATCCAGGAGGAACATCCCATCCTGTATATCAGGAGGAAGCTGACCCCAGCTGAGAAGAGTTACGCCGCCATTGAAAAGAAAGCCAGAAAGCCCTGGCCATCAAGTGAGCTGTCCTGGAGCTGCACCGTAACGAGCGTTCCATCAGCACTGCCCTGGTAACGGACAATGAACGGACATATTCCTCGATATGTGTACCCCAAATTTAGCTTTACATTTTAAAGCTGAACAATTACATCTTCTACTCCTGACTTCTCCAACTATGAGTGACTCATCGAGAGCACACTCTTGGGAAGCTCTGCTACAAGCAGCATGTGGCTGCACTATTCACTGTGTTGGAGGCAGCCAATTCACCTGTGCACTTAAGCTGGCTAAAAATGAATTTGTAAATTTTCATTAACAGGTGGATATCTTTTTCAATATTTATCTTTCAAAGATGCCCTTCCACCTAGGCATAGGATGTGTGTTTCTGGATGTGGTCTTTACTTTGGTGCAAGGTGATGGTTACAATGTTAAGGGGCCATTTGTGCAAGTCATACTCACATTGTAGGAAAATAAGTTAACACAATAGCATGAGTTTCACTTGTGGCATATGAACAATTGCTAGATTTAAACTGAGAACAACAAAATACACTTACTTTATATACATGCACAACTAAATTACATCAGCAAGTGTGAGATACTGCAGACAAATGTGTGATGTAGCGGATTGCTCAAATATACAAGTTCACTTTCTCCTTCATGTCCTTTATGGCCTGCTAAGCCCACCTACTCTACTTCCTGTTTATGTGCCACATGAGGTACCTGCCCATGCAGACACTGCAAGCTGATCTGCCCTAGAAGACAGCACCCCATCCAGAGAGGGAAGAGTTTGTCGTGATCATCTGGTGACACCAAACCATTCACATGTTTCGAGACTTTTAGTAGATGATGGGACAGCCAGGAAGGGTGAAACCTCCAGGAACTTCATCCACCATAGAAACAGTCTCATGTGGAGATGCCCCAGGAAAGAAGGGAGCCAGACAGGCCAGCACTGAAGTAGAGTCCAGATAAACACCCAGAAATGTAGTTTGTTGGGTTTGAATGAGCACAATCTTCTGTGCCAAGCGTGCGAAGGTGGAGAAGGAGAAAGGAGAGCTGACCCAGGTAATTGAGAATTTGGATTCCTGGAGCCTTTACAGGGTCAGAGCAGCATCTATACACTTTCGGTCAGAGCCTTTCCCCCAAAGGCAAACCTGAGAAACTTTTGAGAACCTGTGCCTCTAAATGACCTATATGTGGAAGTAAGCGTCTTTCAAGTTAACAATGCTTGTGAATTGGAGAGTGTAGACAAGAGAATCCAGGGTAACACTCCTGGCAAATTCCTCAAGAACTGAAAAAAAAATATGTGAGCGGTATCAGAGTAGCGATAGCAACACAGGGTCCTGGTTCTAATTGTCCTCCCTGTGCATCCCTTACCATGTAAATAGTGTCGGCCTCTCGCACCATCTGCCAATCAACTGGGGTGATTTTATATGGGCTTTAGACAATCGTCATACACAGCGTCAAAGTGAACCTTTGAAAGAGAACAGCTTTTATAATGTGGTTTTAATTGCATTTTTGTAATAGTCAGTTAGGAACAAAAGTAGGCTGGTCTAAGACATGAAACTCCAGGGCTGAAAATAAGCCCCACTCCAGCCCTGTATGTTGTTATGTTTCAATAAGTGAAATTTGTGTCTGTATAGTTTTGAGTCCTATCACTCAATTGTAACTGGCTCAATCATTTTCAGTAACGCTGCATATTTTGTATGTCTTCCTCATCTAACATACTGGCTTTCATTTCTAAGATTGATAGTAGTGACTGCAAAATTAGGTGTGTCTTACAAGGAAGACATTTAAAACCACATCCATGGGCCAGTGAAAGAGATGACAAGCAGGGTGTGTCATAAACTGTGTTGCAATACAGTGTCATTAACACTTTAATTCAAGTTAGACAAAAATAAATATATACATTTTTGGAAGACAAAGTTACTGAACTACAACACAGATGAATCACTCTATCATGAGTCAGACACAACCAACAACAAAAACAGGTTTACCTACATAAGTTAAAATGGATAAACTTACTTGAACTCCTCAGTGGTTGCAAAACCAGCTGTTGATGCAATTCTACCTTCTACTGGAGCGTGAATTGTTTAAGAAATATTAAAGGCTCTTTAAGGCATCTTTAAGATAGTTTAAAATATGTTTATTTGCATTATACGAGCCATTCCGTAACTTCCATAGTAGGGAAAAAAAGACTGTAATGGTGATCCAAAACAACCTGGTTACAACTTTCTTCAAATATCTTTGGCAGAAAAAAAGGAATTCATAAAGATTTGAAACTACTCAAAGGTGAGTAAATGATGACAGAATTTTTATTTTTGGTTATCTATTTACATTCAAAAGTACAGCACACAAAGTTGTAGCATATTTTAAACTAATTTGCTTCCTTTGAAACAATCACTTGTTTTTTTAAGTAAATTGAACTTGTTACTTTTTAGAGTGCATTTAAACAGTCCACAAAATAATTCTCAAAAAGAAATAATCTAAGTGATAAAAAAGTATTTATTACCCCACTAAATCATATAATTCCTATCTAAGGTTGCTAATATTGAACATTATATATGTCCGCTTCATAGTTTTAGAGGACAAGCCCATTTTTTGTGGAAGGGTCAATAATAGTGAAAGTAGGCTTTGTGAATATAAATGAGAGAAAGCACAAACTGTACTGTTCATTTTTCAAGAAGGTAAACACAGCAGCTCTCTTATAACACAATGGCACAATTTCTTTACGTTGCTATAGATTTTGGAACATCATTCAGCGGATATGCCTTCAGCTTTAAGACTGATAAACGTCTAGAACAAATTAGGATTCCTTCCTGGGGTGTCGAGCAAGGTCTAAAACCTTCAAAACCCCACCTGCATTTTGTTTGATGAAGAACAGAACTTCAAGAAGTTTGGTTATGATGCTATGAAAACATACACCATGTTGATGAAAAAGAAACAGCAAAGAAACATTATCTATTTGAACACTTCAAAATGGAGCTGTATAATAAAGTAAGTTCTTTTACATTTGCAATTATACTTTTTTTGTTATGCATTTTATCATACCATATTATTTATCAGTGAAAGATTAATTTGATGCACTTTCATTGAATACCATTAATGTAATAAACACTTTTGTTGCAAAGGAAATCCACAGAGATTTGATGATCACAGAATCAAATGGAAAAACAATGAAGGCTATAAAGGTTTTCTCTGAGAGTCTGCGATACCTGAAGGATCATGCACTGGACAAAGTTGGACAAAGCACTGAAGGACGAAAGTTCACTGCATCTGATGTGACGTGGGTGTTAACAGTTCCTGCTATCTGGCATGCGGCAGCTAAACAATTCATGAGAGAAGCAGCTGTTGAGGTGAGTTAAAATAAAAATGAATATTAGATACTTATTAAAACTCATCATGTACACATCTTCTGTAAGACAGAATAAATTAAATTAAAATATTAATCATGCAGGCAGGTCTTGTGACGGATTCTACACCTGAAAGACTCATCTTTGCTCTGGAACCAGAGGCTGCGTCTGTGTTCTGTAAGCAGCTAACAAGTGATGGTTTCATAGCAGAAGGAGAGGATTGTGAAGACAAATTGGAGCAGCAACCAGGAAGCCAGTACATGGTTGTAGATTGTGGAGAGTACACCACTAAAATTCCTTTAAAATCCTACTACACATTTACATACAGATTACTTTTACTTTACAGTTTACTATACAGTTTACTATTTACTATAAATTAACTATAAGGTGTAAAACTAAAAAGTAATTAATAGTATTTTATAACCAAAATGTACCTTTCTTCAATGTGGCTACACGTTATGTACTATAAATAAGATGCAGTATAAATATAAGTACAGTTGTCATGCGTGAGGGATGAAATAAACAATATAAATACAGACAGGCAGGCAGAACAAAATCACACACACATAAAGACGAGATCGGACAAACAGAACTGAAATCACAGGACTTAAATACACCAGGTAAATGACTAAATTAACTATACACAGCTGAATACAATAAAAGACAATTAACTAAAGTGGGTATACGCTGAACACATGGCACACGACAAAAACAATAACAAAAGTGCAGATACGTGACAACAGTAGGTAGTCAACCGGTCCATGTATAAAATTCAGTATTACTCAAGGAGGTTAAAAGACACATTTTATACAATTAATTCAAAGGGACACTTTGTACCTCTTAGTCAGAGCAACTGCTGTTATATTAGCACTTCATTTTGTAAATTCAGATTAAATAAAACATTTTGTATTATTTAAAATGCAGCATTATAAAATTACTATTTCATTTAGACAAATTATTTGACAGGAATAGGTGTAAGATATCATTTCCAAAATATAACTTCATAAACAGTAAAACATTGTGTGAAAGTCATTTCTTATTGCATGACAGGAAAAATACAGTGAAGAAAAAATTGGTCCCCTGCTGATTTTGTATGTTTGCCCACTGACAAAAATTATCAGTCTATAATTGTAATGGTAGGTTTGTTTTAATAGTAAGTGACAATAACAACAACAAGACAAGCAAATCCAGAATAAAGCACTTCTAAATCTTAAAATTATTGGCATTTATTTAAGACATACTGCTGCACAAATAGCTTGTCGTAAGCGTGTCCTAGGTCTTCCCAGGGGCCTCCTCGGTGGGACATGCCTGGAACACCTCCATTGGGAGATGTCCGGGAGGCATCCAGAACAGATGCCAGAGCCACCTCAGCTGGCCTCTCTCGATGTGGAGGAGCAGCGGGTCTACTCCAGCTCCTCCCGGTGACTGAGCTCCTCACCCTATCTCTCTAAAGTGTCCAGCCACCTTGTTACTTTTGTAGCAGTCTATCACATCCAGTTCTCAAATCTTGTAGAACAAAATATTCTGTATGTGTTTTATGGCTTTATTTCAGTGACTTAAAACCTTAGCTTAAACATTGATTTCATAAAAACACAAACATGTACATTTAGGCTGCTCATATATCATTGAAGTTTTGTGCTGAATACAGTGTAGTTAGGCTGTAGTTTTTAAGATATTAAAATAAAAATAAAAAAAACTGTGAGACACATTCTGTGAGCCTGCTTTGAGTGTGTGTGTACTGTGACGGGAGGAGCCAGCGACAGACACAGTGGGCGTGGCGTCAGGCCTCGGAGAGGCTTTTTATTAAGAAAATAAAATAAATACAAAATAAAGTGTCCAAGGGGAAAGTGTCCAAATAAAAGGGGGAACTGGTGTCCTCGCTGCATGCCATGGGGAAAGTGCAGGTTGAGGCCGTGTTCCAGGGGGAAGGGTCCAGGTAGGGCGGAGTCCGGCGGTCCCACGCGCTCCTCCTTTTTCTGGTCCGAGGCGCGGGGGGCGGCTTCTTCGCAGCATCTTCGTCGCTCCTTTGCTCCGGGCGGCAGAGTAGGATGAACTGTGTGGTCACAGCCTGGACTACGGGGGTCCCACGACGCACTTCTCGGACGGCGGGGGAAGGTCCATCGCGCACCCTTCCTGGACCCACGAGGACACCAGCGTGCATGCACGGGGAAGAGACCAGTCTCCCGAGGAGAGGCGCGTCCGGTACTTAACGGCGACAATGCGAGGCTAAACTCACTCCAGGTGTGCCTCGTCACACGCCGCCAGACCTGAACAATACCACGCCTCCTCTCGAACACACCCACTCCAGTCGGGAGCCTGGTGAAAGCGCGCGAATAAGGACGGGGGTGATGATGACAATAAAGAGGAGGGGCAGCCGACTCGTCACAGTACGCATCAAAACCCATTAGCTTTCAAAGACTGGACAAGACTGAATATAACTTTCATGATTATACGTGTAGTCCGTGACATTATCTTCAATTCTCCCTGGACAATATTTTCCTATCCAGTTGTCCATGTCCAATTCAAGTAAAAAGTGCATTTGTTACAATTTCAAGTTTTCTAAAATCTACTTCAAACCATAGATGTAACTATATAGAAAATATGAGTACACATAAATAAATGCTGTCTCTGATTTTTTTTCTTGTATCTTGCAGGTGGTACTATTGACATAACGGTCCACGAGGTGCTGGATGACGGCAAACTGAAGGAGCTGCACGCTGCATCAGGAAATGACATGGGTGGACAGTCAGTAGACAAGAATATTGTGTCTTTTCTAAAAGATGTTTTCTCAGAGGAAATTTTTGAGAAATTTGAGAAAGAATACCCAAGTGAAGCACTTAAACTGAAGTATGACATTGCACTTATAAAATCTTGTGATGATGTTGTGATGATTCCATGTCCTAGCAGCTTACAAACACTCGCTAAAGATAAACAGAGCATGGAAAGTTATTTTGAGGATGTTCAGGGAGTAATGTGGGATGATGGTGGAATATTCATTGAACATGAAAAGCTAAAAAGCTTCTTTGATACCAGCTTGAGTGCTATAGAAAGCACAATTAATCAGATCCTTAAAAACACAGAGCTGAGGATTGAGTACATGTTGTTGGTGGAGGCTACGCTGAATGTGCTTTTCTGAGGAAATTCATGAAGAAGCGATTTTGCAACATATGCAAAATACTTTGCCCTGTTGAACCTCAAGCAGTAATTTTAAAGGGAGCGATCCTGTACGGAAAAACACCTTCCGTGGTTAAATCCCGTATTAGTGCTCTCACATATGGGTTCTGTATATGTGAAATATTTGATGAAACCAAACACAGGGGCAAAAGCAAATCTGAAAACTCAGAAGGAGAAGTGTTCTGCAACGTTTGCTTTGACCAGCTTGTCCGCAGTGGGGAGTCAGTTGAATGTGATGAAGTGTTCCGTTCTCTTATAAGATTTCCAATAGATCCACAGCAAACAGAGGTAAAATTTACATTTTACAGCTCTGAAAAACAAGAAGTAAAGTTTACAGATGAGCCACTCGTTTTCGAGATTGGTTCTGTATCAGTTGACACTAACACTGACGGAGGCACAGATCGACCGGTCAGGTTGGAAATAAAATTTGGCTCCACTGAAATGCAGGCAACTGCTACTGATTTAGGATCAGGTGAAACAAGAACAACCGAACTGGACTTCATGAGTGAACAAATCCATGCCCATAATAAAATACGTGCCTGAATACAGTAAAAGTAAAATACAGTAAATAATAAAAACAACAACAAATAAAAATCCTAGTAACAAAATAAATCCATTATCTGATTTGTACTTTTTTATTTCTCACATATTACCTAACAGGATTGGTTTGTTTTAACTGATTTGTTTTAATTATATTATGCAGAAAGACAATTTATGACATCACAGAGAATAATGGTGTTGACTGTATCTTTAAATAATTCTCACAAATTAGTATATATATATATATATATATATATATATATATATATATATATATATATATATATATATATATATATATATATATATATATATACACAAAATACAAATAAACAACTTATGTATTATTGGTAAGATTTATTTTTAAATCAAGGTTAATGGGGATTATATATTGTTGTTACTCAGATGAATGTTTACAGATGAGTGAATGGTGTTTAGGGCATTTAAGCACATGTACTCTTGATAAAGATCATTAGTTAAAGAAACTAAACTTTTTCAAATTTTTAACAAATACTTTTTGCAATAATATTGTACTATGGATGTTTTCTTGTTCATGTAAAAGTTCTTTCCATTTCACAAGTCACAATAAAAAAAATTAAAAAAATTCTTATGAAAAAGTGCACATTTTAGTTGTGAGACTGTGAATTGCAACCAACTTGTTCCCCATTTACCACTCCCTTCAGAGAAGATATGGTGGCAGATACAGGATTAAAGGTTCTGTACTTCAGACAGCTCCATACAGTCATAATGGAAGATGGAATGGAAGTTTTATCTTAAACTTGGACTGAAGTATAAAGAAATATGCAGTCAGTGCTTAGTTCAAGACATGGTTTTGACATCTGAAAATATACATGATATTATACAAAAAAGGAATGTCTGTAGCTACTAGAAACCCCTGAAGTCCAATTTAGGCCCCATTACCGAAGGACCTCAACAAGTGTAGGCATAATCCAGAGCTTCGTACCCAGCAACTTTACCCAGCAGTTCTCTGTCGCAGGCTGAGGCTATCAAAAACATCCTGACTTGGCTGGATGAGTATAATTTAAATATTCCATCAGTTTCTGAAGAAAATAATTTTCTATCCTCCAACAATTGTAAAATTACAGAAAAATTATGAGAAGATTCTGAGAAACTGATTGCATAGCAGAGATGCTGTGAGAGGAATTAAACTTATTTTCTTTAGAAACTGACAGCATACCAGAGATACTGCGTGTTACATGTATGTCGGGTTTGATGTTGTGCCTTGTCTTTCTGTTTATCTTAATTTGGTCTTGTTCCTTTTCTTGTTGAGTTTGATCACTTCATTGTTTTATTTGTCTCCAGTCATGTTTCCCATGTGTTCCTGATTCTGTCTGCCCCTTTCAGTTTGTCTGTCATTAATGTTAGTAATTGCCATACGTGTGTTGAAGCTGTTTATCTTTGAATTAAAAGAATATTTGATATACTTCATTCCTGTGACCCATTATTACTACCGTGATTTGTAACAGAATCACAGTCCTATAATGAATGGCTAAGGACAGGCGTCTGTGGCAGAGGATGGACGTTGGAGAGTTATGTGGAGGAAATCCTTGCACTTTCCAACAAGGTAAGCTGGCAGGACTCAAATTGTCAAACTCAATTCCTGGAAGGCCGGAGCCCTGCAGAGTTTAGATTCAACACTGCTAAAACACATATACTATGTAGGTCTGAAGTTCCTGATTAGCTGGATCAGGTGTGTTTAATTAGGGTTGCATCTAAACTCTGCAGGGCTCCGGCCTTCCAGGAATTGAGTTATTTTACCTGAGGTAGGGATGTCAATGAATTCCCAAAATTCCTCATCCAGTCTCCTCAGCAACAAGCCGTGCCTCACCCACCTCCACATGCCTCAGCACTAAATCTGGTCACTCGTCTCCTCCCAGTGCCAGTACAGTCTTCAGCCTAGAAACACCAGCTGCAGCAAAATCACATGGCTCTTTCTTACCCCAGAGCCTCTGCTGGTTCTGTTCAGCTACTCAGAGCTGCCGCTAGAGCCCGCTGCTTCCAGAGCGCCCCTGAACCTGCGGTGCAAAAACGCCTGCACGTTTTAAGCCTAGAGGAGTTTTAAAAATCCCTCCTCCACCCATTCTGGTTTCCACTTCTAGATCCTGTCACCCCCTATGCTCGCCCTCAGCCCTCTAACTTTTTGCTGGATTTGCCACAGGTCTGCCAGTCTCCAATCAATGTTATGGCTAGAGAATTCCTCAGAATTCCGTTGGTTCCACTATGGCTCCTAGCTCCTCCTCTCCACAGTGGACTGACAGAACACCAGCTCCCTCATCTCTCTGGCTCTACCTTGATCAGATGTTGACCTTCCGCTGCATCAGGATTCCACTCCTCTGTCTTTGTCTCATCCCTCTATCCCGCTGGTTCCATCAGGCCCCTCCTTCCTCTCACCCACTTCAGCCCTCGGTCGCTTCAGCTTCACTGCGGCCTTCGAGATCTCCATAACCGCATTGGTCACTGGTGCCTTTGGCTGCGCATAGGCCCTCTGGATCATTTGCAAGCTCTTTAATAAGAATGGTAATACAAGCAGGATATTTACAAAAAAAAACAGGGATGTCAAAAGCAAAAGACAGAATCATAACCAGAGTCAAGGGAGGGTCGAGGCAGGCAGATAATATCAGGATCAGGGTACACAGGCAGAGGTCAACATAGACAGTCTGAGTGAAGCTTAAATAGCTGATCTAACAAGGTACACCTGGGAAGGTAATCAGACTAGGTAAGGGCATTATGGGAAATACAGTTCTGAAAGTTAGTACTCCAGAGAGTGTTCCTTGGCCATCGGAAAAGAGCCACAGAGGCGAGGTTCATGATTACATACCTGTTGGGTTTGATGATGTGCTTGTCTTCCTGTTTATCGTTATTTGACCTTATTCTTTTTCTTGTTAAGTTTGATTACTTAATTGTTTAATTAAGTAATTAGGTAAGTGTCCTTACTAACACTGGATGAGATGTTTAGACCTTTACTGATGGGTCCAGCTAGAGTGTATTCATAATTACGTGTGGGCCTGTGCACATGCTAAATTAACTCAAAATGTATAAAACAGTTACCATTTCTTGTGTAGTATTAATTTCTGTATTATCAAAGTTAATATTAAAATCCCTGCAATAACAGTCAAACTGAGTAAATCATCGATAGCAGTTCTGTGAAAGTCTGGAGAGTATTTTGGAGACCTGTAAATAATGAAAAACAGAGTGCGTGGAGCATCGTTAGCACAATCCTAGATAATAAAAAGACAAGTGTTGACCAAATGACACTTGCTTGCATTGATAGACATCTTTAAATAGAGCAGCTACACCTCCACCTCTCCTAAGAATTCTGCAAACACTTATAAAATTAAAAGTTAGGAGGGGCTGTTTCATTGAGGCCTGTTGTACTACCGCTGAAATACAGTTACAAGTTACAGTTACAAAAATGTCTCTTTATCGTGTGTGTGTGTGTGTGTGTGTACTCCTTTACCACAGACATACTTTCTGTTGCAGCTTCCATTCTTAAACTGTTCCACTGCACAAATATATAAATCTCTTGTAATAAAAGTCTTTAAATATTTTATTTGGACTGTACAGGTTTTTAAAAATACATCCACTACAAAACACAAACTCTGAAAAGTTTTATACAGTATGTTTCCAAAATAACTCTATAAAGTTGAGCATGTAGTTTATTGAAGATGATTGTAAAGACTTTGTTTTTGTGTGTGTTCAGTGTACATCTAAATGCTAATTGCTAAATGCTAATCTACATTGTGTATTTACCATGTAGAAAATACGATGATGAAAGGTTGTGTTATCAGTTTACAAAATCGACACCTTAATTCACGGTGCTGAAGGTAAGTCCATGAAACAACGTCACAATATTAACATTGATCCGATTTGCCAAATCAAAGGTTATTAAACATTAATCCAAAGTCTATAGAACTACCATAATTCACTAATGCTGAAGTTGGTGAAAGAACATTGTGATTTCAACAGTGAAACAATGTCACGTACCACGTTGAGCCAATCTGCAAAATTGAACGTCTATTCAACATTGAATAAGTATGAAATAGAAAGCAAAGTGCATTGAAACACTAGTGAAGCCAGAAGCGTGTCACTAACGCTGTCTGAATGTTAATAATATTTGCCTGTGTTATCCATATATAAACTAGAAAAGTGTTAATTTGAACTCTGAGGGAGTATATATTTGTTCATATGTTTTCCAACCCCTGACCATTCACATTAAAAGTAGTGACTTTTGGTTTATTAGGTTTAAATTTTAGACTATCTATATAAAACATATAGTCTCTAATCTCTATAATGCTGTTGCTGATTTTTGTTCATACAGCTGGATTTTTAAATCTCCAGAGCTGTCTTTGCAGATGTGTCTTCCATCTTAATTGGTGGCAGGTAATCTGACGGCTCTTTTTTCTCCCAGTCGAGCAGCAGAGGTGGATTGTGTAAAGCCAGCAGGCAGCCGATCTTGTAACATTCATCAGCCAGCTCACACAGAGGGTCAGGTTGCTGAAACAGTTCCAGATGGACAAATTAATGGTTTGAATATCTTAACACTTTACATTTTATTGTATTTTGTATTTTTCTTTACCTTGTACATGGTCTGGAGATTTCTAGCCTCTTCATGAAATATTATCATTTGCAGATTTTGGAGAGCTAAATCGATGAATTTAAGTTTCTTTAAAGCAAAGTATAAACAAAGAACAGTAGTTTAATATCACTTCGATGATTTTTTAAATTAGTGCATATATTTCTTTCTAAAGTGCATATGCGACTCTAAATAGAGTTAAATAAACTCTGAAACAAAGTTAATGAGCTAATCAAGTGACTAATTAAATGATGACACACACATGCGTCTAGGAGACATCTATTTGATGTCTGCATTTTCATCTGCAAGACGTATTATTTAGGTTGTTTGCTCATCTGCAATATGTCTATTGAACGTCTCCTTTTAGATGTCAAATAGACATCTATTAGATGTCTTTAAGATGTTTATGATTTAGAATGCATTTTAGGCGTGTGCCAGACGTTTGTAGACAGCAGATGTTTTCCAGATCAAGAGATCTTTAACAGACATCTTGCAGGCGTCACGTGTGCTATCTGGGTTGTTAGTTACAGACAATCAGATGTTGATATTTTATTAGTTAAAATAATGTTACTACCACTGAGATTAGGGTTTGCTTGAGTTGGGCTTTTGATCCTTGATCTCTCTCATTAGCAAATGTATAAGCTGTTGTAAAGCAAAGACGTTAGTGCATAACATCAAGCATTTTCTAAAAGGTTTTATGATGATGTGAAAATTGTAAGTTTATCTCAGTTATGTCTACATTTTACATAATTGTGAAACTACAGCAAATTAACAAAGTGCAGATCTAGTAGTGATTGTGAATGAATGTTCAAGTAATGCATAAATTGCACTTGTGTATTGTATTATGTAGATACACAGACATCAAGAAGCAGCGACAAACTAAACTGTTCATGCTGCAATGTATTTAGAGTGGTACCAAATGTTCTGCAAATAGACTTAATTTTACTCTATGGTGTTCGCGGTGTATAAAGTCTTTGGGGTTCTGTACCTTCGTTTGCGTTTTTGTATTTTTGTGTTGTGTTTTTGCTTCCTTTTTTTCACCCTCCTGAATAAAGGATAAAACATCTTTCTTTTTAGTCATGTCTCTTTGAGCTTTAGTGAAAACGTCTAAGAAAGACAATACAATGTTAGTTTATGAAGATGTGACAGGTTCACCTCAGAAAACAATCTTTATGTAGGAAGGCTAGCTCTTCTGATCTAAAGATCCTTACCTTCAGCATTGCTTTAAGCCTTTCCTTTTCTTTTGTTTCATTTATGGTTTTGTCTGTCTTTGATTTCTTTTTAATTTCCATTATATATTTTGCCAGCATTTGTAGTCTCAATTTATCATACATCTTCTTTAGCTCGGTTTCTCTGCAAGGATTATTAAGGTCCTCAGTTAAAGCTCCGCTGCTTCCCATGTCGAGAACCGCATCAGATGCCACCCTAAAGAGAATAAACAAAACAAACTTTAAAAACCAAGAATGAATGATTGGTGTCACAAGCAATAACAAACAAAGAAAAATCAGTCACATACTTTTTAAATTATTAATAATGCAGACACAAGAGTTCAGCAACAATATGACACATCACATTACATTTTGTTATGGCTATTCAAACTCTCTTTAAATTACAGTTTACACGTCCTTGTCTAAATCCAGAGATGGCAAAAATACACACATCCTTGACTCAAGTTAAGGTACACATACTCATGTTTAGAAATAGTCTAATAAAAGTAGTGACACTTAGTTCCTCAAGTTAAAATATATACAATAACTAACATTTAATATTTAGTTAGCTAATGAATGTATTATGTAGAACACAGCAGTCTCACACTCAACCAAATTCTGAAGACATGGATAACCACATAAAAAAAAAGATTGTCTACTGAGCTGCACCTTCACTTCCATTTTACTTTTCAGTCTCTTCACTTTCCATTATATATCTTTACATCGCACTTTGTGTGCGTTTAGTTTTCACAAATTTTCTTGAACCTGTCACTTTTCCCATCAGTCATCAACTGTTATTAACAAAACTGTCTCAACCATGTTACAAAACAACCACTTGTACTGCGTGTACTGCAGCGCGCAGCTTGTCCACAGGCCACACAAGGCACTGCCGTTCAGAGCCAACAGTACCTGCAGGCCCAGGAGGGAGCACAGGATCACCGCGCACCAAGCGGAAAGCGGCATTGGGACACAGCTGCATCCCAACTGACCGCTCCACTGGAGGGGATCACCGTATACCCCTGGCTGTGCCGCTGTCAAGGGTGGTGAAGGAGGAGGAGCCACTGGGGCAGTTTCTGGCAGTGAAAGGTGCCTTCCACATCCCAGTAAGCTCCTCATGCACTTCGGGGAAGAAAGGTACAGGGTGGAGCCCTGAGAACCAGCGCGAGCCACCCTTAAATACCAATCGTCCAGCCTCGAGGGCCCGGGAAGCAGTGGAGGTTTCCACTCGATCCCGATCACCTCAGGGGCCTGGGCAAGCATAGCCACCATTTCTAGATCTATATCCAGTACAGTCAGCGCCTGGTAGGCGCAGAGCAAACCGGATCTTCACTTCCAGAAATGTCTGGCTCACCTTCCGATGCAGCGATTGACTTCTGATCATCAGGGAGCCCAAGAGGTACAGCTAATACCTCACGTGAGGGTCCAGACTGCCCCTTTTGCAGCTCCACTGGTTGCAGAGTTTAAGCATTGTGTCACAACCCGAAATGGAGCCCACCTGTCTGCAGCCAGGATGAGAACCAAGTCGAGCAAACACAAGCCCCGCCCCCTTTTTTCAAGGTGACAGAACCCGCCCATCACTCCGAGATGACCACCTCCCCGCAAGGAAATGATTCATCCACAACCGCCACCTCAGCGTGTTTAGCCCAGGCACACGAGGCAGCGATTGTGACCATCACCTAACACCAGGTAACAACCACATCCAGAAACACGCAGGTGTCTGCGTCGTCTGAAGCAAGACCTACACTATTTTCCAAGACACGTCGAGTTTGCCAGACGTAACGTTGTCTTTAAAAAGACGCACCCGCGAATGCTCTTTTAGTGCTGAGGCAACAGGGGATAGCCGCTTTGCACACAAACAGGGGGGTAGTGCAGCCTGATTGTGGCAATCCACTCGACGCAGGAAAACGATCTCCGCTGAAACGCCGTACTCCAACACTCGTAGATCGTCTTTGGAGCAGAACAGTCACGCTCGGCTCCAAAGCGAAAAAGCTGAATATGCACTGCACCTGCTGCTTTTTATACCCACGCTGTGATCAGCGGCAGCTGGATGCGATTAGCGCATGCCAATCTTCAATTGGCTCGTTTAGATACACTCGAAGTAGATTGGTCTCTCGGCGAGATCCCAATTAAATCGGTCATCCGGCGTAACTCAGAGTGACCGAAAGAAAGGAACAATATGTTCTATAATACTATACCTTGCTTTAAACTCCTCAAATTTCTTCTTGTATTCTTCAAGTTCACTTCTAGAAAAGTAAAAAAAGCAGCAAATATTAAAACACAATTTTAAAGAAAAATTGTATATATATATATATATATATATATATATATATATATATATATATATATATATATATATATATTTTTTTTTTTTTTTTTTTTAAATATATTATTTGTGAAAAACTTTTTTTGTATGAGGACAAGCCATAATCCAATAAATCTGACACTGTTACACACTTAAATTCACATATGTTTGCTTTAACACACTTACATTTCTGTTTTCACACATACATTCTCCTTTCACATACATACATATTCACACACTATGTAATGACTTCAGTCTGATCAGTTTGTTTTTGTTTTTGTCTGTCTAACAGTTTGCCATGTGCTTGTGTTTTCCCTCCCCACTGTCATCTGATTAACCTCTTCAGCTGCCTTCTCACCTGTGGCTCATTAGCTCCTTAATTTCCCCTCTACTTAAGTTCCCCTCATTTGCAGTCTGACCATTGTGGTGTGAAGATGCTGTGTTCAGTCAGTCAGTCCAGTCCAGTCCAGTCCAGTCCAGTCCAGTCCAGTCCAGTCCAGTCCAGTCCAGTCAGTCAGTCCAGTCCAGTCCAGTCCAGTCCAGTCCAGGTAGGCTCCAAATTTTACTCCTTTTGTTTGCTCTGCCTTTTGTTTCCTCCAGACCTGTATTCCTCTGTTCCTATCCTGGCTCCTACAGTGCTGTGTTTTGCAGTTTCTCCTCACCTGCTGGGATGATGCAGCAGGACTGATGCAGAGGTTAGAGCAGATTCCCTTACGCCAAATACTCACTGCCTAGCGCAGTGACTTGTGTCTTGTTTATTGACTGTTACTTGATTCTGTTATTTTCTGTCTGGTATTACGTCTTCCGTCCCTCTGCCCCAGTCAAGTTTTTGTTTAAAGACAAGAAATAAATTTTAAGTTCTAACCTGCAACTGAATCCTTGTTAGTTCCTGACACACTAGGGGTGGAACAATAAACCGATTTCACTATTCAGTACGTACCTCAGTACGGGAGGTCATGGTTAATGTGTCACAACAGAGAAGAATCAACAAATACTATTCTTAGTTAGTGGTGGAGGCTCACATGGTTCAGCATTGGAGTCAGCATTATGATAGACCAATTTCAGGAGGGTTAAATGGAAGGAGGGAGAAATATGATAGTTTGGAAAGTGACTTCATTAATCTGTCTTAAAATCTTGGACTGAGCTTCCTGCTTGGTAGCTGTAACTTCAGTTCTCTTGTGGAGAGCCAGAACCTCTGGCCTGGTTGGTAGGTAGAATGTGGAGGACTGTCCCACACCCTCTCACTACATCGGATCCAGTCGTTGACTGCAGGCACTGAAGATGGTTCACAAGACCACTGAAAAAGTGGAGTTTGGTAGCCGAGTACACACTGGAATGGAGTTAGGCTGGTTGAGGAGTGGGTCTGTAACAAAAATCAATGGAAAGGTGGGACCATGGGTATCGGGGAAATGGAAGAGGCTTGAGAAGATCGGATGGAACTGCTTTGGGAGTTTTGAAAAAGCCTGCTCAATTTGTGCACAAAAGTCCACCAAAATGTGTTTTGAGTCAGCTGAAGGGTCCTGGGAGATGCCTGCATGCCCAGAGCAAAGTAATGTATGTACCCATTGCATGACACGGTTTCTCAGTTGTTGGGAACATAGTTTGTTTCTAGAACAGTTTGTAGGTGCTGGATTTCTTGTTGGATTTTTGTTTCCTGGGTCATATGTTACAGTGAACTGGAAATGAGAAAGAATAAAAACCATCTTGTTTGGCGTGTAGGTTTAATCTCTTGGCACTCTTGACATATCCTAGATTTTTATGGTCTGTGATCACCTGGAATGGATGCATGGCTGCTTCCAACCAATGCCTTCAATCTTCAGTTGCAGCCTTCATGGACAATAGTTCTTTGTTTCGCACATCATAGTTTTCTCTGCTGCACTCATCTTTCATGAGAAGAAAGCACATGGGAAAAGCTTTCTAGGCTAGCCATGACATTGGGAAAGAACTGCTCCGATGCCACAGTCTGATGCATCAACTTCAAGAATGAAAGGGAGGTTGGGGTCAGGAACTGAATGGTTATTCTGATTTTATGTTGTCATCATAAGCTCCTAACCCAGATAGCACACGTACATCTGCAACATGTCTGTTAAAGATCTCTTGATCTGGAAAGCATCTGCTGTCTACAAACTTCTGGCAGAAGTCCTACAGATGTCAGTTTACATACACTCTTAATCATGAGCATCTTAAAGACATCCAATAGACGTATTGCAGATATGCAAACAACCTAAATAATGTCTTGCAGAAGTAAATGCAGACATCAAACAGACATCTCTTAGATTTACTTGTGATATCAGGGGAAAAAAAATATCCAAAATACTGAAATTTTAAAACCTCAAACAACACTATATTGAGCATTAATTACTTTAAATAACTTTTTGCAGAACTGTGACCACTGACTGTCCCTTTAGAATTTAATCACTAAACCTGTCAGCTAAATTTCTTTGTTCTAGCAGTGTCCATTCTGATAAAATAGACCTTGGGCCACAATTACAAAAAGTGCAAACCCAAATTGTTAAACAGCTTTTAGCTGAGAATGGCCCATAAAAAATGCAGAAGTATTGTGTAGTTTCTGCGTGGTTCTGGCCCATTTATCTTCTTACCGATGCCAATGCCCAAGTTGAGCGTGCCTTCTATTACAACTATATTCTCTTTCTCTCTCACACATACACATATTTTCCTCAGACCGGGTGTGCTGCACCAGTCTTGAAATGTGAAGCTGCAGTGTAAGTCATAAACCCCACCTTCTCCATGTAATCTAATGGAACGTGAGACAAACTAAATAATTAAATTATTTATTATAATTACAATTTAACAAGATGTCAGTGGTCATACTGGGAATTCACTTTCTATAGTGGAAGGGAAGTGGAGTCATGTTGTCTTTTTTTTTTTTTTTTTTTTTTTATATATATATATACAGTCTAAGCCTCAGACATGCATACATTTCTGTATATGTATATATGTATGTATATATTCATATATATGTATGTTCATGAAAAAGTATTTTGTATGTAAATAGAGAAGTATGTGAATAGGGAATGTGAGTATGAGAGACAATTGAGATGTATGTGTGTGAAAGCAAAAATATAAGTGTGTAAATGTGCCAGAATGAATTTCAGTTTGCACTGCCCTTCATATTTTTGTACTTGTACACATATGTATACAACAAATACCATGTGGTCATAACTTGCTGTTCAGTAATGATATACATGACATTAGTTTATAGTACCTTAGTTTCAGCTTCTCTTCACACTCATGTCCACTTACATAAAATAAAAAAAATACAAGTGTTAAAACTTATTTTATACACCTATGGCCATGGAAGTGATTGGAACACTTGATTCTGATTATTTGGATGGGTGAGCGAATACTTTTGGCAATATAGTGTGTCTAAGAAAAGCTTGATATCTACTTCTAAACTAATTTTGTCAAGTCGAAAACAAATGTGATAAAATTGTTTTTATGAAACCAACACCATGTCAAGTTTCTTTGCCTGAACTAACTTTTTTAATCCGACCACGCCCACAAGCATTTGTTATTACGATCGTCCACATGAGACGTGTGCAACATGTAAATGGCCACATTATCATGCCTGCATGAAGATATTGTAACTCTTTAATTCTTTAAAATGGTCTCTTAAGAACATTTTGTTGACGATAAGTAACTTTGCAGCTACACGTTTCAAAGTACAAGTAGACTTTCTGATTATTATCTGCTAACTCTATTGTGATGATCTACCATCAGACATTTCTTCTGACTATAGGTAGCTCTTCAAGAACAAGAAACATAAGATTCATCTAGTTCATCTCAACTACTGTTCGTTTCTGGAAGAAGAGAAGAATAATGAGGATTTACCAGTAAAGATGCGCTGTGAGATAACAGCAGCTTAAAGGATGAATTTAACATAATATGTGAGGCACAAGCTGACCCAGCCGGAGCGATCATCACAATGAGAAAGTAATGTTTAACATTATTTTATCTGTTAGAGGCATAAACTTGAACACATTTACTGATCTGGTTTGGTCTTACTGGATGTCGGCAGAACCACTACTTGCGAGTTAAACTCTGCATTAGCTGAAGAGCAGCTAGACAACTCCATCACACTGACCCCACTACTGCACCTTGCCCACAATGGAGTAGACTCTTTCAAATAAGATTTAGAAGAAATTTTATTCTTTCAGAAATCACTGCTGAAGAACCAAGGAGTACGCACACAACACTTAGCTGTGATTATTGCTTTTATTAATAATATATACTAATTTTTTATTTATTTATTTATTTTTTCACACATGAATGCCTACCAAATTCAAATGTTTTATGTTTTCTAAATGTTTTTCCGATGTTTATGTGTCTAGAAAAATGATTCAGCTGCAAACAAATTCTGTAAACATTATGCCAAAATTTCAATTGTGTTATGCTTAAATATTTTTCTTGTCCTTTTAACTACCTATATTAAAATGTATAAATTACATTTCAGAAGTTTATGTTAAATTATAATATACTTTCCTCTTACATTTAGAATTACAATCAGGCATTGCTATTTTAATTTTTTTTTATTTATTTTAATAAAATAATATAACTTAAAAACAACTAAATACTGTTCAGAACCAGTTTTGAGTAAATCCTCATAATACAAATTATGTCCAAAAAATCTCAAAATTACATTAAAAGACAACACAGATTGATTATCATGTAATTGAAAATAATGCACGTAGAAACATTTTCATTCATTTGTCAAAAAGACAGATATTTATTTCTTACCTCCACGGCAAACCCATGTCTACACTAACAGAGACAAACTCAAAAAATGATTAAACCAAATTAATCGAGACCAAACAGTCTCAACAATGCCTAAGATGTATCCTGTTCTAATAAACATGAGTTTTGGCTGTCTTCTTCATAGTTTTAAAAGGACCACCCATTTTAGTGGGAGGGTTAACAAAAGTGAAAGCAGGATTTGTACAGTTTATTTTTCCAAGATGATAAAAGCTCTGAAACACAGCGACACAGCTTCTAACACAAGAATTCATTTACAATGCTTTAGATTTGATCACGTCACACACCAGCTATGTGATCAGCTTTAAGAGATATGGCATTCAAAACCTCTCTTGGGTTAAGAAGTTTAGTCTAAACACTTACAGAACCTGTTTTTTGAGGTTTGGTCATAATTCCATGAAGATATACACACAGTTGATGAAACAAGATGAAGCAAAGAAACATTATTTGAAGTGTGTTTTTCAAAACCTGCTCATGGAAGAAATCACCAGATGTCACTCGGGTGTGAATAGTTTATGCCAGGAGAGCTGCAGTCTTAATAAGTAATACTTACCAGCATATAACCGTGAGCTTTGTCCAAATACCCACACTTGATGTCTTTGGACTTGATGGTTTTAGATTAAACTTTATTGTCATTATCTGGAGTACAATTACTTCACCACTTGACTACTTATATGATGTATTTTCTGTATTTGGCCCAAGTGTTAATGTGAAGATATCAAGTGTGTGTAGAAATGATTACCTGATGCGACACCTTTATAGTGTTCAAAAATGCTAAAAATCTTTATTGCAGTATGTACATAAACTTTGCATCTAAAATGAACTTAGAAATATCTGTTCAGTAGTCTGTAATAGATGACTCCATTTAATTTGTAGTGATAAAAATTGGTTGTACAAAATAAATATGTAATGCCAGGCCAGCAGAGGGAGCGCTCATCTATGGATCTCTCTGTCTTCACTTCCTCTGATTCTTCTCCAATGTCTTCCAGTTTTGGCCATATAAACTGGGCCATGTTAAACAGAAGACATGAAGAACAACCACTGGAAAGAGTGATGTGATTTAAATATTTAGCTTTGTGGATGGATTGTAAATTGACATGGAAAACTCATATTGAATATTTAGAAAAGAATGTTATAAAGTACTTAAGTGTTAAGTGCCCACAAGCTATTTTGGCTTTTGTTGTTACAATCATCCACAGGAGACATGCGTGAACGCCCACGTCAGCTTGTGTGTGGGGATTCATCTAGTTCATCTTGGCTACTGTTTGTTTCTGGAAGAATAGAGAAATAACTCATCTGAAAGGAATAAGAGATGAATTTACCTTAAGATGTGATGTGGAAGCTGATCCAGCCAAGTATGCAATTATTAATAAATGAGACCCAGTGTTTGGATTAGTAATGCAAATGGTCAGTAACTGAAATTCTTTGGCGAACATGGGAAAAATCTTTGGCAAAATAAGCAAAAACACAGATCAATAAGTGATGGTCTATGCTGGTTACTGTATGATGAAATCGCAAAATGTAAGATTGCAGAACATTGCAGTTAGATGTAAGCCTATCTTGTAATTCATAAAATACTACTGCTTATACTTTTTTCATCATTCAGATTTTTTCATGTAAAATGCAGGCTTGTATTTTTCAGCATTACTATTGATATTATAAAAATACCACAAACAAAAGCTGAAAAACAAAACAAAACAACAACAAAAAAACGCTTCTTGCACAGGTCTAGCATCTCATTGCCAACTATTCTTTTTTTTTAGCCTAGCCAAATGAACAGAAAAACAGTTCAGGAGGAGGATAGACACCCAAGAGGAATGAACATCTGGGAGGGAGGCCAGCAGATACAGTTTATTGGGGAGAGAATCAAGGAGGAGAAATGGAAGAGACCCAAAACAGGAGGATACCAGCTCGACGCAGGCCATTGCCATGATAGTGAGCAGCCAGGCTGACAGGAGTTAGCGGTGGAGAGACAGGAAGGGTGAGAGGGTAAGTTTTCTTTAGGCTGATCTCAGTAGGGCGCTTTTGAAAGAGCTGGGACAAGAAAGAGGGCTGAACAGGACCAGCAGCTCCACTCCACCCTCTCATCATCCAAGACTCTCTCCACTGTTCCGAGCTCTCATTGCAAGCTCTCTGACCTTGACTGATGTTATAAGTTCTGGCTTTGAGGTGATCCTCAGCTCTGTCGCTATTCATGGTGATTTCTCATAGGCTACGTTGGGCATTGGCTCTCTGTCAGCGTGGGGCTCGGGCTTAAGCTTCACGCAGCGGGAATATGGTTGGGTGGGCTATGGGTCCTGAGTGGGGCTGGTGTTTTGGTCCACAATGTCAACAGTGCCCACTCGAAGAAGAAGACAGCGAGAGCTTTCTCGAGCTGCGCTTGTTTGGAGGTGTTTAATCCAGTCTGATAAAACAAACAAAGTCAGCTGTCTGAGTAGTGTGTTTCGATTCCTCTGCCATAAACTTTCCCTGTTCATCTGTGCATATAAACATTATCATTTTAGCTACCTCCTGTGTGAGTCTGCTTCCATTACAAAAGCCCGGACCAACACCATCAGCACAGCGTGACCACCGACGCTAAGATGGACTGAAACATTATGGACTCAAGTTGGACCAGCCACCAGATTCATTCACATTCATTGCTCACTTAAAAGAAGTGTTTGGCCATATCGATGGAGAGGTCTCAGTGGGCAAGCAGCTACATACCGGCAAGGATAGGAAAATAAACTGTATCTCCAACTGGCCACTTATGATTACTTCTGTGGATAGGAACAGTTAATTCAGCAAAACATCAGATGGGTATTCCATTATGCAATCAATCTACAATGATCTAGCGAGCACCCCTAACCTCCATTAGCCAGAGATCGCCAGCCCTCAACCAGAACCCATGCACTTGATCATGGACTGATGACTCAAGCTGAGTGGCAGAGAAGGTTGACCCGGGCTCTGTATTTTGGGCAGCGTGTGTGTATGCCCCGCTGTCCCTCCATGCCATGGTGAGTTTGATCAAACTCTCTCGTAAAGATGCAGCCACTAACCACCTGTTTAATGCATACTGCTTCTAATGTATCTGTTACAGTTACAGCCTCCTCGATTTCGTGTCAGTGGGAACTTCATTGCCAAAACCCTCTGCCGCCAGCTCAAGTTACACACCTCTACCACTGACACAGTCTACCAATCCATAACGGGAAAACCATTGATCAGAAAGAATGTTTGACATATGATTAGGACTGTTACGCTTACAAGTTGAACAGTTACACTTGGAGGAGATCTGTTTTCTGGTTCTGGAGGGCTCTACAGCAAGGCATAATCCCATCCTCTCTTGGAAGACCAGGGAAGTAAGAGGAGCAACCATATTTACCAAGTTGGACCACCTTGACGTGTGGTTGGATGAAGTGATCAACTCCTGGCCAGAACCCAACTCTCTAAAGGAACTCCAAAGATTTCTAGGAATTGCTAATTTCTACTATTGCTTCATCAATAACTATAGCATCATCTTCACTCTGCTCCTTGTACACCCTGATCCTGGACTCCTCTTAATTGTAGAGGTTGTTTATTGTGCCAGCAGCAGGGGAAACTAACTCATGTGCCTACTTCTCCAGGAAGCCCAGCCCGGAGGAAATAAACTATGACATCCGCAACAGAGAGCTACTAGCTGTTAAACTGGCTCTAGAGGAGTGGAGGCATTGGCTGAAAAGTGTTGGGAGGCGAGGAGAGTCCACTTTGTGCATACGAGCCGGATACTGACTGAACTGTGGTGTGTTCTTATATGGTTCTCTTGGTGAATATGCTGATGAGGTGCAGATGTGTCTAATTAGAACAGTGAGGTGACATCACTGAGATCGAGTGGTAACAGAACCTGACAGATCCGTAACAATGGTGGAAAAGCTGAACAACTTTTTAGACAACCGATTAAAATCTAACATTGTCTCTTAAATTTTACCCCAAATTACCAACTTTGACAATGATTTAATAGTTAATCCTAATGAAATTGACAACTTTTTAAAATAACTATTTTTGAATTTGTATACTTCTGAAAGTCCTGAATCTAACTCTGAAATGTTGCGAATTTTAGACAATACAGATAAAGCTATTTGCAAATTTTAAATGCAATCTCATTAATGCAGATAAATTAACCCCTATTCTTCCTAATAGGTTTATAGATTCTCTGGAAAATGATAGATTGCCCCAAACCTCAAACAAAGCAAACATAATTTGGTAACACTTTACAGTTGTCACGATAAAACATGGAAGGAGAAGCAGATGTAAGTTTTTAGTGAGTTTTATTGCAAACAAAGGGAAACACAGAAGAAGGTGAGTAGCATGTTCCAACACAGGTATCTTCAGGCAAAGGGCAAGTTCACAGCTTAGTCCAGAGCTAGTTAGTTTTACTTTCCTCAAAAAAGATGAATGTGTCCGTAGATCTGTCATGTAACTTCCTGGGAACACAGGGGAATCGGAACAACACAGAAGATGGGCCAGACACAAGTGTCCATGTAACTCCGATACCAGCCGAAGAGGAAGTAATTGAGGTGAGTATAAGTTGGGTGCTGGTGATTGGTGGTGCAGGTGATGGTGATCAATACTCAGGTGATTGTTCAAAGGTATGGTGTGTTCCTGATTGAGTGGGTGGTGATGTGTCACGTGACTGGGACTGAGGGCGTGTGGTGGGTGTAACAACTGTAATGATGAATTACAATTTCATGAATGCATGAATTATGCCTTAATTTATGCTGTAATGTCTCATGAAATATCAGGAACTAACGCCCATGAGTTCAAAGTCTTTCATTCATGACTTCACGGATGAACGACACATTAATTAAGACATTAACTAAGTTGGATACATCATCGTAATTGAAAAATAGATCCTATTTAAGCTGGTCCTCTACCGTCACTCTTTGCTAAGTCTTATCCTTGCCTTGGTTAATAACTCTGAGTGTTTCTACTAGTCTATTGATCCCCTGTGTTTACCTGGACTGTCTACCGTTATTCTGATTGTTTACTGCTCGCCTATTGAACCCTTGCCTGGACTCTTCAACTTTGATGATTGCAGCCTATCTCGACCTCTGCCTGGTATCGTGTTATTCTGATTCTGCCTCTGTCTTATTCATCCCTGATGCTGTTGTTGACTTTTTGCCTGTATGAATATTCTTAATAAAGAGCTTGCAAATCAATCTGAAGCGTCTCATCATTGGTACATCCAAGATTAGCTAATGTAAAAGCAATTCTGTGAATCAGTTACCTTGAATATTCCAGTACAAAACCAAGATCTGGCAGCAGCCTTTAGTGAGAGGGACACACAACTACCACCACACCGACCTTATGATCATGTGATTTATCTCCTACCAGACGCAGTACCCACCAGGAGAGGCATCTTTCCACTTTCATACCCCGAATCGAGGCCAGGTCTACATTGAGGAGGAACTAGCTAAAGGCTTCATTCGGCCCTCCACTTCACCTGTTTCCAGTCAGGATTCTTTTTGTCAAGGAGAAGGATGGCATTCTCCGTCCCTGCATTGACTATCGAAGTTTGAACAATATCACAGTGAAGTACAGATATCCTCTGGTCGTAAGTCCCTATGCGCTGGAACAACTACAATGTGCCAAGTTCTTCACCAAGCTCGATCTACGTAATGCCTACAATCTAATAAAAATTCGACAAGAGGGACAGATGAAAAATGGCTTCATCAAACACCACTTGCCATTATGAATACTTAGTTATGCAGGGTTTGCCTCTTCAATAGTCCTTCTGTATTCCAATGTAGGAATTTCACCAGTCTCAAGTTTCCTTTTTGAGGTACATTATCGGTTCCAAGGAGTAGCCATGGATGAACACAAGATCCAAGCTTGTCAACTGGCCACAAACCCACAATGCTGAAAGATATAGGTTTTCTAGGATTCACAAACTTCTAAGATTCTTCTATTGACCCCCTCGCCTGGACTCGACTTTGATCATTTCTGCCTGTCTTGACCTCTGCCTGGTATTGTTTTAATATTCTGCCTCTGTCTCGTTCATTTCTGATGCTGTTGTTGACTTTCTGTACAACTATTCTTAACAAAGAGCTTGAAAAATGGATCTGAGCGTTGTTGACTCAGCGTTACACTCTGTTTCTGCCATGGGATTAACATCCTGTGGTAACTAAAATTTTACATTTAATTTGGGTGTATCCAACCCTTTAAATGATCTGACATAGTTATCCTTGCATGAAGAGAGGAGAGAAGCGTAGGGATTTGCAGTGCAAGCAGGCAGCCTCGATGAGAGCAGTATGCATTTAGGCTTTTCCCGCGATAGGACATGCTCTCCTGGTGGCCATCATCCAAGTGCAGAGCAGTGATGACTAGGCATTTGAAATAACACCAGGTGAGTAAAATTTGCTCATTGAAAAATGCTTTTAATGCCAGATGGCAGCAGAGGAAGAATATCCAGAATCCATCCTTTCTTTAAAAAACTGACAGCATACCAGAGATCCTTTTGAAGGAATGAAACTTATCTTGTTCAGAAACTGTCAGCTTACCAAAGATCCTTTTGAAGGAATGAAACTAATCTTCTTCAGAAACTGTCAGCATACCAGAGATCCTTTTGAAGTAATGAAACTTATTTTCTTCAGAAACTGTCAGCATACCAAAAATCCTTTTGAAGAAATGAAACATTTTCTTTATAAACTGCGGAATTATAGAAATGCTGTATGAGGAATAAAACCTGTTTTCTAGAAACTTACACCCATACCAGGATGCTGTGGAAGGTTTTAAAACATTTTTCATTAGAAATTTGACAGCATACCAGAAATACTTTGGAAGGAATGAAACTTTTTGAGCTTTTCTTTACATCACCATTTAGTCAGTTTTAGGTTCTTACAAGCGAAGTAATCAAAATCAACAAAAAGAAACACACATAATTATATAATAATTATGCTTTTTATTTTTGAAGAATAGAATTAATATAGACAGTGCTAAAGTTAGAGGTTAAATAAAAATGGAGATGTGTTTTTATATGATTATTTGAAAAAAAGTCTTTAGAGACCGACAGCATTCCAGAAGTGAAAGGTTTAGAAACTAAAGGGCTGTGAGAGATGATAATGATGATGATTATTACAACTTTTATCTAAAAATCCTCTATTATAACAGCATTACACCTGTCACGTCTTTGGACTCTTTTGTTGTTGTTTTTGTCTTGTGCCATGTGCTCTGTGACCTAGTTTAGTTAATTGTCTTTATCGTCTTCAGCTGTGTCTCATTTATTGCTTATTTTACGTTGTGTATTTAAGTCCTGTTGTTTTAGTTCTGTTTGTCCAATCCGTCGATGTTGATTGTTAGTTTTGTTTATTTGTCTGTCTGCTTGTTGCCTACCTGCCTGAGTATTATTCCTTTATGTGTGCATGATTAAAATTGTTAACTTTATATTCTCGGTGTGTGCTCCTCCTCTCTCCTAAACCACATCATGATCGGACCCATTACAACAGTACAAGTAAAAGCAGTGTGTTTTCTTTTTATTTTTGTCATGTTTTACCCCATTCATCTGTGTCCTCCTCCTCCTGCTGGAGCAGGAGATTGCTCTCTTGAGGAATATACAGAGACATTCTTTCCTCCTCTCTAATGACTCCGTTACCGACAGCTTTCTGTGTGGAGATTTGCGCTCCCGCGGACTCAACACCTCCATTCAAACCAAGACTGTACACAGAGAGCTTTGCCAGTTATGTGCAGTGGAGTGGGTGCTGGTGTCATGTAACTCACCCCTGTCTGTTCAGCCTCCATGGATAATGACACCGACAGAGCCGTGGAATGCCACCAGACAGACCAGGTGCATGAGCCAGCAACAGAGCTCACCACAGTGGAGACAGCCGTCTACAGCGGAGAGTGGAGCTCCGCGCCCACTGCACCACGGCTGAGGATGAGCCGATCATGTATATCTGGGGCTGCTGGATCTACAAGAGAGGAGCTGGATGATGTGGATTTGGACTTTGACTTCACACCACCCTTGTATCCAGAGTTCCTGAATCCATCCAGCAATGCCCATTGGTTCATCCAGCCATCCTGAATACCTGCTGGTTCCGTCCAGCCGCCCTGAATCACCTGCCTCCAAACTGCCCCTAGACTACTCCCCAAGGGCACCTCCTGGGAACTGGTTCCCAAAAAGCTCCTTCCAGTGCCTCGCGCCATATGCAGCTCCCTCAAAGTGCCACTCCTCGAAGCGCTCCCTCCAGTGCCCGCACCACACGCCAGTGTTTGCAGTACAAGTTTTCCCACCCTCCCACCATTTACCATCTGCGTTGATGGTTCCCAGCAACACCTCGCTCATCCTCAAGCTCATTGTCTGGTGCTTTCGCCATGGGTCTACAAGTCGTGGATGAAGCTGAAACATCACTTACCCTTCTGGTTGCTGGGAGCAAGTCTCCGTCGTTCCTCCATCCCTGGTGTAGGTTATGTAGACTTTGATTATCAACGCCCTCCTTGCTGGCCTCCCAGCCTCTACAACCAGACCTCTTCAGATGGTCCAGAATGCAGCGGCAAGGGTGGTCTTCAATGAACCAAGGAGGCCCACGTCTACACACCTCTTCATTAGTTTACACTGGCTTTCTATAGATGCCGCGATTAGAATTCAAATCCTGATGCTGGCCTACAGACAATCACAGGCTCCGCCTCCTCATACTCACACTCATTAATTGAATCATATATTTCCTCCAGATTGCCTCACGGTCTGCCAAACGAAAGGCGTCTTGCAGTGCCATCACAAAAAGGTGCAAAATCACTCTAGGGGCAGCAGAGTCACTAGTAATCTTCAAAACCAACTCAAAACTCATCTTTTTCAGTTTTACACTTGACCCAACATCGATAGTACTTTCTCTTCTTCTCCTGCTCTTTCCTATCCTTTTCTTGTTTAAAAAAAAAAGCCTGTAGGTCTGTATTTAGGTAAGACAAGACCCACTCAGAACACTTATGCACTACTGCCCTTTTTATTGACATTAATTTCTTCTATTGCCTACCTCATTTGTGTCAGCCGCTTTGGATAAAAGCATCTGCTAAATGACTAAATATAAATGTAAATGTTATCCCAGACTTCTGAGCGAGAGGATGATGTCATTGGGAGTGTGTTGCCTCAACTGTGCCGTCTAAGCTCTTCACTTGCCCACATTCTCCACCAGTGTGGCGGGAGGCCAATGCTAGAACACAGTGGGATTCATTCTGTAGAAACTTTGTGAATCCCTTCATTCAAAGCCCATGATCTTCCTCTTCTTCCATGTGACTCTGGGGTGGCAGTGGCAGCCTAGATGGACATCCATTTGGATGGAGAAATCAGCTTTGATTTGAATTACTTAGGGAACACATAAAAAAATACTCTTTTGAGTCTATTGAGGAAGGTTCGCACACTAAAAATGTAAGCACTTCCCTAGAGGACGTAAATCCAGCCTTGCAGTGTGTGTGTCCCATAAGAGCCTCTGTACCTAATATGTAGACAGCACTCTGTGATTCAAGTTCGAGCAGCGGCAGTTGGTCACTGGTAGACATCTCATGGTAGAGCTGTGGGATGGGCGACACGAACACCTTTGTGCAGTATTACCATCTCTGCGCTGAGTCAGTTTCTTTATATGTTTGTTTGAGTAACAGAGTAAAGGACTAGTCTGCCGTCTCACTTGCTGCACCATTTCCTCTTACACGAGGATGTGAGTGTTTCCTCTCCCAGTTGAGTTCCTATCACGGTGAACCCCGAGCTTCCTCCAGCACCTTCGGCAATCAGAAAGCGGTCTGGCCTTAGACCAAGTCTTCCCTGTACTGAGTGTCCATCTGGTTGGCAAATGTCTGCAGACAAAATGCTTATTCCTTTTTGGGCCTTTTAATCATGGATAGTGATTAGATAACACCCATTATGGATTTCACGCTGGAGTTTTCACCCATCATTAGAGTTGCAGACCCTGTTAATAATATTATAACACTTTCAGCAAAGCTGTATATTGATTCTGATGAAGAAAAGAAAATGACAAAGACCATGAATAAAGTATAACTTCACACCTCCACCGTCACTCGATTTTAATGAAGAAAATGTTTACAAAGAGAAACTGAACAGTGGATGCAAAGTAATATGAGACAATTTGAGCCGAAAAGTATTGTTGCCTGTTTCAAGCACAGGGATAAGCAAATTGATCCACTTGATGAAAGCTCTCAAATCCACTGTTTTACACAAGTTTCAGATAGTCATCAAACCCAGACATACTTGCTACATACCTCAATCTTTAGCCCCACAATACAATCCATAAAAATACAAAAAGTAAAATTAGAGTTCCCCATTTTTAATAATTCTGACACAGAGGATCCTGTTCCTTTATAGAATGAGTTGAGGAGTAATAATCTTCACCCGTTATCAGATGAAGAACTGTTGGCTTCACTCTCTGTGGCACTGAAGGGAACAGGCAAGGACTGTAGAAGGCAGAAGAGTTAACATCAGAGATTGAAAACTTAAAGTTTTTATTCTTATTTTTAAGCGTTAAAACAAAAAAGTCATAGTTAAAAGTCCTTTAATAATAGAGCCATTTGCCTCCAAAGTAGACCTGAGATGACAGAGGTGGAAGTCCTTAAAAGCAATACTAAAGGTACTCTAAGAACTCATTTTTGTGTTATGCATTAAGTAGACACTTATAAAGTTTTTAAAGCACTCATGAGATTACTTTCGACTTTGCATATTGGATGACTATAGAAAGATGTGGAAGCACTGCAAGAATGCACAATTTGCAGCAACACAAACCTGTCACATCAAAACCAGATGGACTTGTTGTCAAGAATCAAACCGGGTCGCCAGCTGGTGTGAAGGCAGAAGTTCAAACAAAGTGAGCTACTCAGGAGACTCAAGTGCAGAGAGTATAAAAATCTTCTCAGAGTTTATTTCAAGAACTTAGGACCACAGAAGATCAAAATTGCAACAAAGAATTCAAAAAATAGAAATGATAAAGTCAATAAACAGCACAGGGCAGAACCAGAAAATCACTTGAAAACTTAACAACATCCACAGTGGAAATCAAAAAATGCAAGGCAAAAACAAAACTTTAAGATAATCACAAAAAAATTAACTTTCTGGCTTAAGGACAGAGATGAAGACTAGAAAAACAGGTCAACTCTCAGCATGGCTTAGCGAAGACTCAGTGACATTTCACCCACGAGGCCCAATATAAATAGGCAGGTAAATTAGATCACATGACTTACATACGCCAGCAAGCAATAATCAGGCAATCAAAAATGGCGAGTAGAAAATGCAGTGTAGGGCAAGGACAAAAAAAAGAAAACAAAAACAGAGAACATTACAGAAAAAGCACAATAGCGCAGTACCTAGGGACCCAAAACAGAATAAACTCCTAGCCAGGACCCTCCCCTCTAGGAGAGCGTCTCCTGGCGATCTTTGGACAGTTCGGTGGAGTACGATGGAATTCCTCACCAAAGTTTTTGTCCAAAATGTCACGAGCAAAACCCATGACCGCTCCTCAAGGTTCATTAGCCCTCCCAGTCAACAAGATGCTGAATTCCACCCTGCACACTAGCAGGGAATTGAGCAAGCGGTGGATGGTGAATACAGTCTCCATTGATGAACCTGGGAGGAGGGGGGGCTTTAGGGGCAGGGGCATGTGGAGACACAGCACAGGCGCAACAGAGAAACATGAAAAGTGGGGTTTATCTTAAGGGATCAGGGCAACTGCAGAGCCGAGAAGTCACAGGGTTGATCCTGCGAAGCTGTAAAGAAAAGGGCCTCACATAGCGAGGGGCGAGCTTACGAGACTCAACCCGCGAGGAAGATCTTTGGAAGACAGCCAGACCCTTTGGCCTGGGGCAGAAATGCTGAGCTGGTCTCCTGTGGCGATTGGCCTGGGACTGGTTGGACCTGAATATCCGCCAGTGTAATGCCCTGCGGGTTTTACTCCAAATTCTCCTCTGGCGCCTGATGAAGTGTTGTACTGAGAACCCGGCGTCTCCTCCTGTTCTGGGAAACAGGGGGTTGGAAACTCAAATTGGCACTGAAAGGGAGGAGAAACCTTGGTAGCAGAGGACTGGAGGGTGTTGTGAGCATATTCTGCCCACGGCAAACAGGTGCTCCATGAAGATGGGTTGTCCATAGCCAGGCTCCTCAAGGTGGCCTCCAGTTCTTGGTTGAGCCTCTCCGTCTGCCACGTTGGACAGGGGATGGAAGCCGGAGAGTGAGACTGGCAGTGGCACCGAGAGTCTGCAGAGCGCTTCGCCACACCGGGGAGGAGAGTGGGGCCCTCGGTCGAAACAATGTCTGAGGAAGACCAAACACTCAGAGAAGAACATGATTGAACATTAGTTTGGCAGTCTCAAGAGCAGAAGGAAGCTTCAATAAAGGGAATAAATCGACAAACCTCAGCCAGAACCTGTCCAACTAAAATAACTGTGTTACACGCCAGTTCTGGGAGCCCAGTGATGAAGTCTGCCGACACATAGGACCAGGGCGCTTTGGGATAGAAGAGGGAGGGTGAAGCAGACCTTGAGGGTGCTGGACGTGGAGTTCTTACTCTGGGTGCACACTGAACAGGCCAACACAAAAGTCTTAACGTCCTTTCCCACCGCCTGGCCACCAGAAATGTCTCTGCAGGAATTCCAAAGTTCTTTTGGGACCCGGGTGTGCAGTAAGGTGGGAGAAGTGACCCACTGGAGAACCTTAGATCGTGCCTGGCGAGGTACATACAAAAGACCAGGTGGACCTGTTCCAGGGTCTGAGTCTTGATGTTGGGCATTCCTAACAGCTGCCTCAACACCCCACCGGATAGGGGCAACAATGCATGGAGGATGGGACCACGTGCTGACTTCACTCCACTTTACCAGTAGGAGAAAACTGCCTAGACAAGGCATCTGGCTTGAGTGTTCTTTGAGCCTGGGCGATATGACAGGGTGAAGTCGAAGCGGCTAAAAAACATAGCCCACCCAGAGCCTGGTGAGGTTAAGGCGTTTTGCTTGCTGGAGAGTACTCAAGTTCTTGTGGTCTGTCAAAACCAGAAAGCGGGTGTTGTGCTCTCTCAGCCAGTGTCTCCATTCATCAAGAGCCTTCTTCACTGCAAGCAGCTCACGATCTCCTACATCATGCCGTGATTCAGTTGGGTTGAGGCGGAGAGATTGGGTTGATTAGACCGCTGAGAGAGGACTGCTCCTGGTGCCAACGTCCGATGCATCAGCTCTCAACAATAAAGGGCTGCCCTGGATCAGGGAGGACCAGTATGGGCGCTGAGGAAGCTTGCGGAGCTTGAGGTCTTGAAATGCTTCCTCTGCCTTGGAAGTCCACTCAAAGAAGCTCCATTCTTCTTGGTGAGTGCAGAGATAGGTGCTGCCACTGAGCTGAAGTTTCGGATAAACTTGCGATAGAAGTTTATAAATCAAGGAATTGCTGGACCTCTTTCACGATTTAGGAGTGGACCACTTCCGTACAGCTTCAGTTTTTGATGAGTCCATCTGGATCTGCCCTTCCCTCAAGACAAATCCAGAAATGAGACCTCTGAGACATGGAGTCGCACTTTTGAGTTTTAACAAAATGGTGGTTCTTCAAAAAGTCGTTGAAGGACCCTCCATTACATGAACCAGTGCTCCTGTAGTGACTTAGAGAGAAAATGAGTATATCATCAAGATAGACAAACACAAAATGATTTATCATATCTCTAAGCACATCATTAATAAGAGCCTGAAAGACTGCAGGTGCATTAGTAAGACCAAAGGCATCACCTGGTATTCATAGTGTCCTGAGTATTGAGTGGGTTTTCCATTCATCCTTGCCCTAATCTCATCTGGATAAGGTGGTAGGCATGGCGTGGTGAGTCCAATTTAGTGAAAAACAGTGGCACCCTGGAGCAAGTCAAGGCTGTGGACATCAGCGGAGAGTGGGTATCTATTACGGATAGTCATCTTATTCAATCCACATTAATCAATGCAAGGTAGGAGCCCACCGTCCTTCTTGCTGACAAAAAAATCCGGCACCCATAGCAAACGTGGATGGTCGAATAAATCCAGGGGCCAAGGCATCCTTTGATGCCAGTCATCCATGGCCCTTTAACGTTCTGGGCAGAGAGGAAAAAAAATTTGTCCGCGTGGAGGACTGGTGCCAGGAGAGGATCAATTGCACAGTCATAGTGCCGGTCGCGGAGGTAGAGAGGCTGCCTTCGCACTTGCTGAAACCTCTTTAAGATCCGATACTCCACGGGAACCGAGACAACTCAGCAGTATCTAGGCACTCAATGTTAGGCAAAACTAGAGGACTGGAAAAGAGGCAGCAGGTAGCGTGACAAGTAGGACCCCACTCAATGACACGGCCAGTCACCCAATCTAATGTGGGGTTGTGGTGGATAAACCATGGGATGCCAAGCACTACTGGAAATTCGGGTGAATGGGATGAAGATGCAAGGAAATCTCTTCTCGATGGGCTTCGAACTGGAGGCGCAAAGAGAGAGGTTATTTAGAGTGACCTACCATCACCTGCAATGTTTGGCCGTCTAGGCAGGAGAACTGGACAGAGTAACGTGATGAGGAATAAGTGGAATTTTAGTTCTGGAGGGCAAGCGTTTGTGTCCATAAATTACCGGCTGCCCTAGGTCCACCAGGGCCATACAAGAATGAACAGACTCACCCCAGGAGATGGAAATGGGAAGGTAAACTCCTTGGCCAGGAAAATCGGGAGACAGAGTGGCTCCCGTCCGCGACCCCGTCCAGCCGAGGAGGATTTGTGACAGGAGCTACTCTGTCTCTTTCCCAGAGCTCGGGGCATGAAACTAGAGAAAGTGGCCTGGTTGCCACAGTAGATGCAGCACCTTTCTCTTCTTGGCACTCTTCGAGCGCGGGTCGTGCCAATCTGCACATAGGTTCTGGGAATCAACTGACAATGATGAAGGGTCTCAGAATGGGGCAGATGCATCCAGAGATTTCTGAGAGAGGACCTGGTCGGCGGCGCCCTGAATTCGATTATCCAGGCCGAATGGCATGTGAAATCAAGGAGTCCAGATCACTAGGAAATTCCAGAGAGGCCAATCCATCCTTAACAACATCTGATAGGACCCAGTGATGGAATGCAGAGACCAGGGCAGGCTCATTCCACCTACTAATGTGCAAGGGTCTGGAGATGAAATGGCATAGTCAGCAACACTGTTTCTTCCTGCTGGATTGACATTGGTTGTTAGCAGCATCCTGGCTGACTTCTGACTGATCAAAGACTCAAAGCATATCTTGGAAAACCACTCTTGAAATCAGAGCACCAAGGCCCCTGCCTTTTGCCAGATGGAGGTGCCCATGCCAAACTCTGCTTAGGAGACATGTGCGCAGCCTCTGCTGCTGAGTCAGTCATGACTGAGTCTTCTGTCAAGAATCAACCGGGTCGCTGCTGTGAAAGGCAGAAGTTCAATCAAAAAGTGCAACAAAGAATTCAAAAATAGGAAATGATAAAGTCAATAAACATGAAAACTTAACTTAACATCACAGAGGAAATCAAAAAAGTGTAAGGCAAAAACAAAACTTAAAGGATAATCACAAAAAATTAACTTTCTGGCTTAAGGACAGAGATGAAGACTAGAAAAACAGGTCACTCTCAGCATGAATTAAAAGCAGGCCCAATATAAATAGGTGGCAGGTAAATTAGATCACATGACTAACACATCTGACAATAATCAGGCAATCAAAATGGCAGGGAAAATGCAGTGTAGTGGCAAGGACAAAAAAGAAAACAAAAACAGAGACATCACAGAGAAAAAGAAAGGCAATAGTGCCACTAGGGACCCAAAACAGAATAAACTCCCTAACACTTGTATGGAAAGTGTTTCCATTATTGAACCTAGATATATGCAGAGAGTCAACATTATGGGTCTCTTCCATGCATTTGCTGGTAATAGTGGACTATTTTCAAAATGGGTTGAGTTATTTCAACTCCGTGCACTGCTAAAGCACAAAAGATT